>NC_045976.1:6153185-6223773 GCF_010909765.2 Amblyraja radiata | reverse complement strand
AAGAGGGTCAGAGGGGTAGGAGGAAGGGGGCGGGTGGAGAGACGGAAGGGGGTGGCGTAGAGAGGGAAGGGGGTTGGGGGAGAGAGGGATGGGTGGAAGAGGGGTGAGGAGAGGGAAACATAGAACCATTGAAATTAAGTGCAGGAGTAGGCCATTCGGCCCTTCGAGCCTGCACCACCATTCAATATCATCGTGGCTGATCATCCAACTCAGTATCCTGTACCTGCCTTCTCTCCATACCCCCTGATCCCTTTAGCCACAAGGCCACATCTAACTCCCTCTTAAATACAGCCAATGAACAGGCCTCAACTACCTTCTGTGCCAGTGAATTCCAGAGATTCGCCACTCTCTGTGTGAAAAATGTTTTTCTCATCTCGGTCCTAAAAGATTTATCCCTTATCCTTAAACTGTGACCCCTTGTTCTGGACTTACCCAACATCGAGAACAATCTTCCTGCATCTAGCCTGTCCAACCCCTTAAGAATTTTGTACGTTTCTATAAGATACCCCCTCAATCTTCTAAATTCTAGCGAGTACAAGCCGAGTCTATCCAGTCTTTCTTCATATGAAAATCCTGACATTCCAGGAATCAGTCTGGTGAACCTTCTCTGTACTCCCTCTATGGCAGCAATGTATTTGAACATTGGGCATTGTGACATCACACAATGGAACGTTCACCAAGTGCTTGTGCTCCTGCAAAGGCATATGTAAATGAATCCATTCCGATTGGACATATGTGAACATTGGGCATTGTGACATCACACGATGGAACGTTCAGCAGGGGCTGGGGCTGGTGCTGATTCTATGGAATATTGGGGGGGGGGGTGGGGGGGGGAAGGATTTGATTAAAAATGTGTACTTAAACACGACGAAATGTAATGAGGTGCGGATGCTTAGAAAGAAAAGTGAAATCTCTACCGAAATGGAAAAGATGTCGGCGATTCTGCGTCTGGTTTCGGAGTTGCAGGGAATCAAAGGAAGAAATGCAGCCGGAAGCCGTACATGTAAATGGATCCATTCCGATTGGATGTCTGCGAGCATCGGGCATTGCGATTGGACATCTGCGAGCATTGGGCATTGTGACATCACACGGCGGGAACGAATCGAAAGGCAGAAAGGGAGCCGGACGCCAGCCGGACGGATGGGACGAGAGTTTTATATATTAACTAGACCAAGTGCAGACCCGTTGGGTCTGTTTCCCCAACGGCGTTTGCGGGGGGGGGGGGGTGAGAAGAGGGGAGGGAGGGGAGAGGAGGAGGAGGAAACGGGATAGATTTGGGAGGGAAAGGAGAGCGGGGTAGGGGGTGAGAGATGGGGAGAGAGATGTCGGGGAGGGGGATGGGGAGGAGGGAGAGGGGTGGGGGAGAGAGGGGAAAGAGTGGGGAGGGAGAGTGGAGGGGAAGGGGGAGAGAAGTGGAAGAGTGGGGAGGGAGGGAGGGGTAGGGAGAGTGATGTACCTGCCTTCTCTCCATACCCCTAGATCCCTTTAGCCAACGCAGCCGCACCCTACCCGTAGCCCTCACTGGGGGGGGGGGGCGGCATCACACACACTAACCACCCCCACACACAGAGTTGGAAAAGTGTATAAACACCGTTCCCTACCTGTGGTCGTCGAAGTCGGGTCCCGGCCGTCTTAAAATAGCGTATCTTGAAGTCGTCGAAGTGGGGTCCGTCTCGGCAACGCGGGGGGGGGGGGGGTGGCGGGGTGGCATCACACACACGAAGCATCCCCACACACAGAGCCTTAAAAGTGTAATGCCCCAAGCAGCCGTTGCCTACCCGTAGCCCCCACGGGAGACGTGGTCCTCGAAGTAGAGCCGTTCCCGAAAGGCCGTTTTTAATGGCGTCGCTTGAGGTTGTGCTGCGGGCGCCAGCAGCCGTTATGGTCGCTGGCCAGCAGGAGGCGACAAAATGAGTGAGTGGGGCGGGGGGGGGGGGGGGGGGTGGGGTGAAGGTTTTAATGAAAAAATGGACATAAACATAACGAAATGTAATGAGGAGTGGATAGCTGGAAGGGAAAGTGAAATGTCCACCGAAATGGCTGCTTGTATGGGTGAGAAGCCAGTTTGTACTCTGTACTGTCACTATGGCAACGATGTATTTGAGCATTGGGCATTGTGACATCACACGATGGAACGTTCACCATTGACTGGGGCTCCTGCATAGGCATATGTAAATGAATCCATTCCGATTGGACATATGTGAACATCAGGCATTGTGACATCACACGATGGAACGTTCAGCAGGGGCTGGGGCTGGTGAAGCTTCTGTGGGTGAGAAGCCAGTTTAGTTTTGAAATTTTGGTGGGGGGGGGGGGAGGATTTGATTAAAAACGTGTACTTAAACACGACGAAATGTAATGAAGAGCGGATACCTAGAAAGAAAAGTGAAATCTCTACCGAAATGGAAAAGACGTCGGCGATTCCGCGTCCGGTTTCGGAGTTGCAGGGAATCAAAGGAAGAAATGCGGCCGGAAGCCGTACATGTAAATGGATCCGTTCCGATTGGACGTCCGCGAGCGTCGGGCATCACGATTGGACGTCCGCGAGCATCGGGCATTGTGACATCGCACGGCGGGAACGAATCGAAAGGCAGGAAGGGATCCGGACGCCAGCCGGACGGATGGGGCGAGACTTTTATAAGATAGATAGATAGATAGATAGATAGATAGATAGATAGATAGATAGATAGATAGATAGATAGATAGATAGATAGATAGATAGATAGATAGATAGATAGATAGATAGATAGATAGATAGATAGATAGATAGATAGGAAAATGATCACCAATGTAACAATGCTACACAATTTTGAGATTTTAAATATCAAGTCTGTAATTTATCCCATCAGAAAAAGCATAAAAAGAAGTTTAATTTGACACCTAATTCACTTTCATATCTTCAGTTTTAATTAAGTTATTGCCATTTCCATACTGGGAAATTAGCATATTGTTCCCTATTGCTTTTCCATTGACTTAACTCAAAAGCTGTGATTGAGGACAGTCAAAAGCCCAAAACTTTCTTAAAAATTAAAAATTAAGAGAACTGAAAGAAATGTTCAGTTATTGTAGATTGAAGCATTCTGAAACAAAATGAAACAATCTAACTTGGATGACTTGAAATTAAAGCATATAATTAGTTAGTTACCTAATTGTAGCTAATTACAAAACTCTATGACTAGATCTAAACATCTATCAATTTCTTAAGAATAGATTAATATTTTTAAATAGCCTAAGTGTCCAAATAACATTCACACAAGAATTCACAATATAACATAATTTTTAAATCTCATTGTCATGGATTTATAGGCCAAATGGAAGGAATTTAATGTTTAATACCTGTAAATTAATGGCCATTTAAATCATCTTGCGAGTGGGTTTTTCTGGAACATGATAATTTGGATCGTTGCGGTTGCGGTGAATTTAAATCCCGTATCGGCAGGAAAAATACTGCCGGTTCATACGTGGAAATCACCGTTTCGCAAAGTAAAATGTGAATTAAAAGCATCTTAAGGAGCACTTTGATACATAAAATAAACGGCTTTCCTTTACCTGTCCCGTACCTGAAATCTGTCCCTGTTGTCGGCGTTGACGGCTTTAGAAGCTGATTTTAAAATGACTCCAGCGCTGAACTTGTCGTGCTGGAGTAAAAATACACAGAACGGCCGTCGGAACAATTCTTCAGCAAAAGCTTGCACTCCAAGAAAATATAATCCAGGACAAGGTAGGAAAAAACGTGTTTTAACCCAGCCCCCCCCCCCCCCCACAAAGGCGCCAAAATCGCGCACACGGCCAGTGGAAGTATTGCAGCGCCGCTGAAGGTAAGTATTGTAACATACCTAACCAATGTATCCATGATTTCTAGAGCCACCTCCTTGAGTAGCCTGGGATGCAGACCATCAGGCCCTGGGGATTTATCAGCCTTCAGTCCCATCAGTCTACCCAATACTATTTCTCGCCTAATGCAAATTTATTTCAGTTCCTCCGTCTCCCTAGATCCTCTGTCCTCGAGTACATCTGGGAAATTGTTTGTGGCTTCTTTAGTGAAGACAGAACCAAAGTACCTGTTCAACTCTTCTGCCATTTCCTTGTTCCTCATAATAATTTCACCTGTTTCTGCCTTCAAGGGACCCACATTTGTCTTTACTAATCTTTTTCTGTTAACATACCTAAAGAAGCTTTTACTATCCTTCTTTATATTCTTGGCGAACTTACCTTCGTACTTCGTCTTTTCACCCCGTATTACCCTTTTTGTTACCTGCTGATGTCCTTTGAAAGTTTCCCAATCCTCTCGCTTCCCACTACTCTTTGCTATGTTATACACCTTTTATTTCACTTTTATACCGTCCCTATCTTCCCTTGTCAGCCACAGTTTCCTCTTAGTCCCCTTAGAATCTTTCTTCCTCTGTGGAATGAAATGCTTCTGCATTTCTGGATTATGCCCAGAAATTCCTGCCAGTGTTGTTCCACTGTCATTCCTGCTGGGATCCTTTCCAGTTGACCTTGGCCAACTCCTCTCTCATGCCTTCATAGTCCCCTTTGTTCATCTGCAACACTGACACTTCTGATTTAACCTTCTCCCTCTCAAATTGAAGATTAAAACTTATCATATTATGGTCACTACCTCCTAGCGGTTCCTTTACCCTGAGTTCCCTTATTAGACAACATTAGACTGGTTCATTAGACAACATTAAATCCAGAATCACCTTCTCTCTGGTAGGTTCCAATACAAGTTGTTCTAAGAATCCATCTTGGAGGCACTTGACAAACTCCCCTTCTTGGGGTCGAGAACCAACCTGATTTTCCCAGTCTACCTGCATATTGAAATCTCCCATAACCACAGTGGTATTATCTTGCACCCTATATCCAGGCTACTGTTCGGGGGCCTGTAGATAACTGCCATCAGTGTCTTCTTACCTTTACAATTCCTCAATTCTATCCACAGCGACTCTACATCGTCAATCCCTATGTCACCCCTCGCAAGGGACTGAATTTCATCCCTCACCAACAGAGCTACCCCACCTCTTCTGCCCACCTGCCTGTCCTTTCTATTGGATGTATATTTAGTTCCCATTCCAGATCCTCCTGCAGCATGTCTCTGTAATTCCCACAATGTCATATCTACCAATCTCTAACTGAGCCTCAAGCTCATCCACTTTACCTCTTATACTTTGCACATTCATATATAATACTTTTAAGCCATTACTCACCTCACCTTTCACATCGATTCCTATTTCACTTGGCCATACTCTCCTATCTCTTTGTGAGCTTTCTGCCCCGTTAATCCTGGTGTTTTTCTTAACTTTTCCTATACTCTCCCTTTAACTCCATCCTTGTATTTCCAATTTGTCCACCCCCCCCCCCCCCACTATTTAGTTTAAACCCACCCGTGCAGCAGTGGTAAAACATATGGAGAAGATAGACACAAAGTGCTTTAACTTAGCGGGTCAACGAGGCATCTCTGGAGAAAAAGGGATGTGGCCTTTAGGGTCCGGATCCACCTTCAGATTGAAAGATAGAGGAGACATTGGGCATATTTATGGATTATAGCTCCGCTTTCAACACCCTAATCCCATCCTAACTCAGCTCCAAACATATGGATCTAGGATAGACACAAATTGCTGGCGTAACTCAGCGGGTCAGGCAGCATCTCCAGAGACATAGGATGGGTGCTGTTTGGGTCTGAAGAAGGGTCTTGACCCAAAACTTCTCTCATCCTTTTTCTCCAGAGATGCTGCCTGACCCGCTGAGTTACGCCAGCACTTTGTGTCTATCTTCAGTGTCATACTCAATAGCGTTTTCGCCTGTCTTAGTCTACCCCGCCCCCCAAAACTGGGCTGTTCTCTCCCTGTACCTGGTGATATGTGATATGCGCCTCCAGCACTCAGAGACGCTGCTGCCGGCCCAGGCGGCGTGTGTCTGGATAGGATTGACAAGATGAGTCTGAAGAAGGGTCTCGACCCGAAACGTCAACCATTCCTTCTCTCCAGAGATGCTGCCTGTCCCGCTGAGTTGCTCCAGCATTTTATGTTATTAAATTCCATTGTGTATTGTGTGTTCTTTTTTTAAGTATCGCTGCTGGCAAATTCATTTCACTGCACCTTCGGGTGCATGTGACGAATACATTTGACTTTGACTTATGTCTATCTTGAATTTAAACCAGCATCTGCAGTTCTTTCCTACATGGATGACCATTAACATGCTAACCAGAATGTGGTCTTCCTGCTGTAGGAATGAACTGCAGATGCTGGTTTACACCAAACATAGACACACAAAGCCGGAATAACTCAGCGGGTCTGAAGAAGGGTCTCGACCCGAAAATCACCTATTCCTTTTTCTCCAGAGGTTCTGCCTGACCCGCTGTGTTCCTCCAGCATTTTCTATCTTCTGTGGTCTTCCTGGCTTTGATGTTGCAAAGTTTCAGCCAGTGTTGGGAACAATCTACGGCCTCCAGCAGCCCGTAAATCCACCCCACTGGTCTCCTGAATGTTGTGCTTGGGGTTGTTGTGTGTAGGGCAATCATAAACTAGGGACAACCTGTAAATTGCACTTAACTATAGGCTTCAGACTTTCAGACTTTAGACCTTAGAGATGCAGTGCGGAAACAGGCCCTTTGGCGCCTACCAGCGATCCCCGCACACTAGCACTATCCTACACACACAAGGGACAATTTACAATCTTTACCAAAGCCAACTAACCTACAAACCTGTACATCTTTGGAGTGCGGGAGGAAACCGGAGCACCTGGAGAAAACCCACACAGTCACAGGGACAGACGGCACCCGTAATCAAGATCAAACCCAGGTCTCTGGCGCTGTTAGACAGCAACTCTACCACTGCGCCACCGTGCCACCCCAAAATGTACTAGAATGTAGAATCTGAGCAGAGTTAGAGGGAATAGGGCGAAAATATAATGGGCTATGGTAAGTTTAAGTGTAAAAATGGGTACTTGATTAATGATCTGGACTCAGTGGACCCAAGAGCCTGGCTCCACCTTGTATCTCTCTATATAGTATCTCCTGTGGTTCCTTCGCTAATTACTTAAATCTCTGATATTTGGAACTCCTTAACTAACTTCACAGCGATGGTGGTTTTGCTACAGTGGATAAAGAACCAACTTCAAAAGGGACAGTGAGTGGTTTTCTCACCTTCAATGTCAACAGTTTAGAAGAATGAGGGTGGACCCCATTGAAACACACAGAATAGTTAAAGGCTTGGATATAGTGGTCATGGAGAGGATGTTTCCACTAGTGGGAGAGTCTAGGACTAGAGGTCATAGCCTCGGAATTAAAGGACGTTCTTTTAGGAAGATGAGGATAAATTTCTTTAGTCAGAAGGTGATGAATCTGTGGAATATTTGCCGCAGAAGAGTGTGGAGGCCAAGTCAATGGATGTTTTTAAAGCAGAGATAGATATTTGATTAGTACGGATGTCAGGGGTTATGGGGAGAAGGCAGGAGAATGGGGTTGGGAGGGAGAGATTGAATGGTGGAGTAGACTTGATGGGCTGAATGGCTTAATTTTACTCCTATCACTTATGACCCAAGAATGGATGGAAATCTAATAAGGTTACCTAGTTTAGTTTAGTAGAGCGATACAACGCAGAAACAAGCCCTTCGGCCCACCGTGCCTGCGCTGCCCAGTAATCCCTGCACACTAACACCATCCCACACACTAGGGACAATTTACAATCTTTACTGAAGCCAATCAACCTACAAACCTGTACGACGTCTTCAGGGTGTGGGAGGAAACTGGAGCACCCGGGGAAAACCCACGCAGGTCACAGGGTGAAGGTCAGAATCAAGGCCGGGACTCTGGCGCTGTGAGGCAGAAACTGTATTGCTGTGTCACCTCGTAAACAGGAGATGCTGACCACAACACTGGAACACTTGATTGCTTTTTGGAAAGCCCCGAGCTCAAGGAGGGGTAACACATGAAACCACAGCAGGCATTGAACTCAGTCACATTTTCCATCTCTTATTTTAATGCCATTAAAACATGACTCTTTGAGTGTAACAAGCTAGCTCGGTGAAGGAAGTTACATTGAAAATTTCTTGATTAAATATTATTACAGAGACAGTTCATCAGCATCGTGGATACTGAACCTTGTCCACATACTACCATTCCGTCCCCATCCACCACCCAACACCGATCGCCCCCTCTCCCTCTTATTCCCCACCCAATTCCATCAACCTCGCCTCCCTTCACAACTCATCCAGTTACATTCTCCCCGCCAACCCACCCACCTCAACGCACCCCAAGCCCACATACCTCTACACACCCAATCCACCCACCTTTCCCCCACTGCCCCTCCAGCACCCTATCCACATACCTCCCCTCCCATCAACACTTACCCCCACCTCTCTTCCCACCCTACCATACCTGTCCCTTATTCCCCATCATCTCCCCTGCCCCCTTCCTCTCACTTTATTCATAAGTGATCCTTTAGAAACAGCGTGGTCCACCGATTCTAGGGCTTTGATGGGAGGCATGGTGGAGCAGTGGTAGAGTTCCTGCCTTACAGCGCCAGAGAAACAGGTTCGATGTTTGTGGCAATGAATTGCACAGGTTTTTGCTGTGAAAGTGATAGTGAAGGAGAGACAAAGAGGGAGCTGAGCTGAGGCCAGGTGTACGCAGTGCCATGTGGGAGCATCAACACTTCCAGTAAACCAGACAACAAGATGTATGAAGCAGCTTGAATTCCAGCTTTCACATCCCGTTGGTGTCATAATCAGTAGTCACACTGCAGGGACCTTCGGCCCAACTCGTCCATGCCAAGCTAGTTGCTTACCTTTACCATTCTACCAACTTTCTCTCCCCCAGCTATCATCAGTCTGAAGAAGGATCCCGACCTGAAACGCCATCCATTCCTTCTCTCCAGAGATGCTGCCTGGCCCGCTGAGTTACTCCAGCATTTTGTGTCCATTAAGAACAGGAGGACATGGGTTTAAGGTGAGAGGGAAAAGATTTAATAGGAACCCAAGGGACACTTTTTCACACCAAGGGTGGTAAGTATGTGGAACGAGCTGCCAGAGAAGGTAGTTGAGAAAGGTATTATAATAACATTTTGGCAACAATCGGACAGGTACATGGACAGGAAATGTTTGGAGGGATATGGGCCAAATGTGGGCAGGTGAGACTAGCATAGTTTGGGCATCTTGGTCTGCATGGATTAGTTGGCCCAAACGGCCTAGTTTCCGTGCTCTGACTGTGACTCTAATTATATTAGGGCCTTGGTGATGTGACATCTCGAGTAGTGTGTACAGTGTTGGTCCCCTTACCTGGAGTAAACCTGACACTGAGCTAAAAGATCAGCCACGATCTCGATGAATAGTGGATCAAGCTCAAAGGGCTGGACAGTCGTCTGTTCCAATTATGTTGGCAACACCAGTGAGCACTCTGAATTGTTTAGTGTGAAGGGGGCATTGATGTAATTATTACCCTGTATTTATGTTTTGTTTAGTTTAGAGCGGAAACAGGCCCTTCCTCCCACCGATTCTGCACAGACTAGGGACTGCACACACTAGGGACAATTCTGCACACACTCGGGATAATTCACATATATACCAAGCCACTTATCCGACAAACATGTACATGTTTGGTGTATGGGTGGAAACCGGAGCATCCAGGGAAAACCCAGGTCACAGGGAGAACATACAAACTCCATACAGATAGCACCCATAGTCAGGATTGAACCCGAGACTCTGGCGCTGTAAGGAAGCAACTCTACCGCTGCGCCACCGTGCTGTCCCAATTATTATCCCAGTTCTCCCATTATTTTCATTTGTAAATGAACCCAAAATTCTAGACACATAATGCTGGAGTAACTCAGCGGGACAGACAGCATCTCTAGAGAGAAGGAATTGGTGACGTTTCAGACAGAAGAAGTGTCTCGACTCGAGTCGTCACCCATTCCTTCTATCTAGAGATGCTGCCTGACTCGCTGAGTGACTCCAACAATTTGAGTCTATCTTCGGTGTAAACCAGCATCTGCAGTTCCTTCCTACACAACCCACAATTCTATTCTCTTTTATGGGTTCAAGTGGTGGATGCATGGAGTTAGAATGGTTGCTGGGTCATGACTTCCGCCCTGGATATTCCATGGGAGGAACTTGTCTTGGCTTGCTGCCTCTTACATGGGACGGCACAGGGTGTGATAGGGCGGACAGGTGCAGAACCAGCAGGGACAGGCATGCATGCAAAATACAAAGGATTTGAAGCAAAGGGCAGGAGAGATTTTATTATTCCAAAGGGTGGAAGATTGCGAAATCCACTTATGCCTGTAGACATTGAAATATACCGTGTGAATATCTTAGGGTTGACTGGAAGGAAAAAGGATATAAGATGCTGGGTAAATGTGAAATTACACTGTGTGCGCGTGTGTGTTTGCGTGTGTGCGTGTGTATATCTGTTTTTGCGTGTCGGTGTGCCTGTGTCCGTGTGTCGCTGTGTGTGGCGGTGTGTGTGTATCTGTGCCTGTTTGAGGAATAACTACTTCTGGTTACCTGAGCCCACTGTCTTACAAATTCTACATAATTCCACGTTTTAATTATTTCCTGTTTTGGGATATAAAAGCTTATTTTTCACTCATAGGCAAACTGTTGAGGTTGAAGATTATTGCATGGAACTGATTGTGCGGCTTGTTGGGCTGGAGGTGCTGCACGGAGGGGTGGAACGTTTACTTGGGATGTTGTTCGCTCATTCTGTCGTCTGTGTCTGGTGCCTGCACGCTCCCATCATAGAAAGCATTTTATCGGGATGCATCACAGCATGGTTTGGGAACGGCTCCATCTAAAACCACAAGAAATCGCAATGAATTGTGGACGCAGCCCAGACTATCACACAAACCAACCTCCCTTCCATTGACTCCATTTATACATCACGCTGCCTCGGCAAGGCCAGCAGCATAATCAAGGACCAGTCGCACCCTGGCCACTCCCTCTTCTCCCCTCTCCCATCAGGCAAACGGTATAGAAGTGTGAAAACGCACACCTCCACATTCAAGGACAGTTTCTTCCCAGCTGTTACAGCCCTGTCCCACGGTATGAGTTCATTCCAAAAGTTGCCCTGATTTGAACTCGGAGATTTACGGTAATGGCCACTCGTCAGTACTCGGGGCTCTCGTTGACATTTTTCAACATGTTGAAAAATCTTCACGAGTCTTCCCGTGCTTACCTGCCGTTAGGGAGTCTTCCCGAGTACCTGCCGTTAACGTTACGAGCCGTTAAGAGACGTCCCCGAGCTCCGACTTACCTGCTACGTTCATTCTCCGTGCTTACCACAAATTTGATTTTTTTTAAATTCGGGAGAGCTCTTGGAATGAACTCGTACCGTGGGACAGGGCTATTATCAGGCAACTGAACCATCCTACCAGAACTATAGAGCGGTCCTGAACTACTATCTACCTCACTGGTCCTGAACTACTATCTACCTCACCTCGGTCTGTTTTTGATCGAACTTTACTGCCTATACCTTGCACTAAACGTTATTCCCTTATTGTGTACCTGTACACTGTGGAGGGCTCGATTTTAATCATGTATTGTCTTTCCGCTGACTGGATAGCACATAACAAAAGCTTTTCACTGTACCTCGGTACACGTGACAATAAACTAAAGTGAACTGGAGTCCGGAGTGTTCAACACTTTCTCCAGTGTGATTTTATTTGGGGCAGTTATGGGTCGGTGAGGATCTCACATTTCTTCTCAAGGTAACTTTGAGGATCTTTGAAGGATTTTCCCTGTCCTTCCGCAAATCTCAATGGTTCAATGGTGCTTTATGGGCATGTCCCACTTACGCGACTTTTTAGGCGACTACAGGAGACTATGAAGGTAGACAAAATTGCTGGAGAAACTCAGCGGGTGAGGCAGCATCTATGGAGCGAAGGAAATAGGCGATGTTTTGGGTCGAGACCCTTCTTCAGACTGATGTGGGGGTGGGGGGGGGGGCGGGAAGAAGAAAGGAAGAGGCGGAGACAGTGGGCTTTGGGAGTGCTGGGAAGGGGAGGGGAAAAAAGGAGAAAGCAGGGACTACCAAAAATTGGAGGTCAATGTTCATACTGCTGGGGTGTAAACTACCCAAGCGAAATATGAGTGTGCATGCACACGCTCACACACACACGCGCGAGGCTTCAGAGGCTCTGTGAACGGTAATTTCAGCTCAATCCAGAGCTAAATGTAGTTCAACTCTGCTTGTCTCGCTGAGTTAACCTACAGCCCTGCCTGGACTGATGACATATTTCCCGTAAATCCAGGCAGGGCTGTAGGTTAACCTGGCGGGACAGGCAGAGTTGAGCTGGATTTAGCGCTGCATCTCTGCGTTGGCTGTGGGCCTGGAGGCACCGCTCCTGATGCCTCTGGCCACCCCCGGGCGTGGGGGGCTCTCGGGAGGGGACAGGGATGGTCCAGTGGCGGTTCGGCAGCGATTGCGGCGCCGGAGACCCGAGAACGATCTTGGCTGTGGATGAGGCACAGGTCTGTGTCCGGGGCTGCCAAGAGTGTTTTTCAATTGTGACCCTATGACCTGGGCAGGTCTCCCTCCTCCAATCACCGCGCTCTATCCTCAGTCCCCCCTACCCTACTTCTGCCTCTGACCGACACCTCCCTCCTCCAATCATCGCGCTGAATCATCATGGCCCCGCCCCCATTGCCTGCTGACCGACATCTCTCTCGTCCAATCGGCACCTTCGATCAGCAGTCCCACCCCCACTGTTGAATGATTGATTGTGGATGATCAGCCACGATCACGGTGAATCGCGGTGCTTGCTCGAGGGGCCAAATGGCCTACTCCTGCACCTATCTAATTATGAAGGATTCTTTTCCGATTTGGGATCGGTCAGAAATACATCACCAGTCTACATTAAGACCAAGCGCAGGCTCGGTGATCGTTTCGCTGAGCACCTCCACTCAGTCCGCCTAAACCTGCCTGATCTCCCAGTTGCTCAACACTTTAACTCCCCCTCCCATTCCCTTACTGATATTTCTATCCTGGGTCTCCTCCATTGTCAGAGTGAGGCTCAGCACAAATTGGAGGAACAGCACTTCATGTTTTGCTTGGGTAGCTTACACCCCAGCGGATTGAACATTGACTTTGCTAACTTTGTAGCCCTTGCTTTCCCTCTCTCTCCATTCCCTCCCCCTTCCCAGTTCTCAGACCAGTCTGACTGTCCCTGATTACATTTTACCTCTGTTTGCTTTATGGGGGCGCCGTCCTGTATGGGTATGTGGCTGCCCAGCCTGCAGCTGTCCATTTTTCACCTCTTTTAATTTTTTTTAAAGTGGTTTGTTTTTGGAGGTTTAGTCTTTTCTATGTGGAGGGAGGGGTTGGGGGGGGGGGGGGGGGGGGAGGGGGAAACTGTATTTCTCAGTCCCTACCTGGTTGGGGGGCGGCTTTCCTCCGAGCAGCAACTTTGACCCGTCCTCGCAGCCTCCAATCGGGGTCTGGAGCGGCGTTTCCTGAGGGGCCCGGCCAGAACCACGGCTTCGGAGGTGGCACAGCGCTGGAGCGCGATGCCTTGCCCGGGTCGCCGCGCTGGAGTTCCGGAATGCTGGGTCCACCGATGAACATCGCTGAGCTGCGGGACTGTGGAGTGGCCAGCCGCGGGCGGCGGCGCTGGCTTTAACATCGGGAACCTGGGATCTCTCGCCGAGATCACCAGTGGTGGAGCTCCGTCCAGCGCGGCCTCAGAAGCCGCGGTCTCCGGTAAGGATGCGGCCGTTCCAGGCACCCCAAGCCGCTGAGAGGGTTCTCCCGACACCGGAACACCATCATCCGGCGAGAAGGACCTGTAACATCGGCCCCCCGTAGAGGGAGGCCTCAATAGGCCCGACTATGGGTGGACAAGGGGATGGGGACTGGATTTTGTGCCCTCCCCCATTGTGGGGGATGTTTTTATGTTTACATTTCTTTATTATTGTTATGTTTGTATTCTTTTTAATGTGCTGCAATGGCAACTTGAATTTCACTACACCAATTGGTGTATGTGACAATAAATGAACCTTGGAACTTTTATTACCTTCTCCCAACTAACAATGACCTATTCTACATTTCCCTTGATCTCCACCCCCTTTGATATCTTGTTCTCACACCTCACTTCCTTATCTCTATATCTCCCTCACCCCTGATTCTCAGTCTGAAGAAGGGTCTCAAACCGAAACGTTATCCATTCCTTCTCTTCCAGAGATGCTACCTGTCCCTCTGAGTTACTCCAGCATTTTGTGTCTATCACCCAGTCTACATTTGTTGCCTGATGGCAAGCAGACTATTAACCTCAACAAAAGGTCAACCGCAGGTGTAGGTGGGGTCAAACCAAGCTGCCTCATCGATCTAACCTTCTTGTGTTGGAAGGAGCTGCAGATGTTGGTACTACACCAAAGAGAGGCACAAAATGCTGGACTAACTCAGCAGGTCAGGCAGCATCTCTGAGGAAAAGGAACAGGTGACGTTTCGGGTCGAGACCCTTCTTCAGTCTGAGAGTCTGAAGAACTGAAGGACTGACAGTTTGAAGAAGGGTCTCGACCCGAAATGTCACCAATTCCTTTTCCTCAGAGATGCTGCCTGTCCCACTGAGTTACTCCAGCGTTTTGTGTCTCTCTTCCACCCAACCTCATTCCTTCACTCCTCCAGCAAGCTCGCCACTGAAGTGGATAAATGGGGAAATGTTTGTGGTTAGTTGTCTCTATTCCTGGACCAAGATCACACAATGACAGGACATAGGGAAGGCTTGTCAGAGTATGAGCTCCAAGTCATAGATCCAAGAATAGATCTCACATTAAACATCTGGAGGATAAACGCCCTGCACCTAGTTATTACCAGGGGGGGAGGGGGGTGGACGGAGAGGTGGCGCAGCGGTAGAGTTGCTGCCTTACAGCGCCAGAGACCCAGGTTCAATCCTGACTACGGTGCTGTCTGTACGGAGTTTGTGCGTTCTTCCTGTGATCTGTGTGAGTTTTCTCCGGGTGCTCCCGGAGCTGGAGCGGCAGCCTGGAGCGGAGACTGCGGGACCCGGAGCTGGGGCAGCGGCCCGGAGCGGAGACTGCGGGACCCGGAGTTGGGGCGGCGGCCTGGAGCTGGGGCGGTGGCCCGGAGCGGAGACTGCGGGACCCGGAGCTGGGGCGGCGGCCCGGAGCGGAGACTGCGGGACCTGGAGCTGGGGCGGCGGCCTGGAACGGATACTGCGGGACTTGGAGCTGGGGCGGCGGCCTGGAGCTGATGCTGTGGCGGGCTGTCTCGGAGCGGAGACAGCGTTCCGGCTTTCGGCGGCGGCGACATCACCACGGAGGTCCGCTGGACTGGAGAGCGGTATCTTCGGCCTGGATCGATCGCCTCAGCGCAGAGGGAGAACAAGGAGGGAAGAGACTAAGAGACTAAGACTTTGCCTCCATCACAGTGAGGATGTGCTTGGTGAACTCACTGTGGTGGATGTTTAATTTGTGTTTATTGTATGTTTTGTTATTATTGATTCTGTGTATGACTGCAGGCAACATAATTTCGTTCAGACCGAAAGGTCTGAATGACAATAAAGCATCTATCTATCTATCTATTCCTCCCACTCTCCAAAGACGTGCAGGTTTGTAGGTTAATTAGCTTTGGAAAAAGTTGTAAATTGTCCCTCATGTGTTAGTGTATGAGGATCGCTGGCCGGCGCAGACTTGCTGGGCTGAAGGGATGGTTTCTACTCTGTAAACTCTAAAAAACAACATTCAGTGGAAGGAAGTTAACACTCTGAGATAAAGGCAGATACGGTTTCATTGAGGAGGTCACAAGGACTCGATAAGACAACAAGGGGAGCAGAGAACCTCCACCGCGGTGGGTGGTGAACCAGGATAAACCACTGGTTTTCTGGGGTTAGTGAGCACTGCCTTGTCATCTTGCTGGCTCACAATGGGGATTGAAGGAGAACCAGGAGATCCCAGAGAAGAGAACGCCCGCCCATTCACAGCAAAAAAACAAGGTACCACAGAAAGAGAAGAAAGTGGCTTGACTCGCAAACCTCACCCGAAAGCAGGAAACCACAGCCCTACCCAGTGCATTCTGAAACTGCAGGTTTTTTTCTTATTGCATCACATCGCATAACTACCCGCTTGAAAGATCACCTGTTAAGTCAACAACCTGGAAATGCCAGTGCCTTTAGGCGCACGACAAGCCCGCAGCTGCAGGACGATGTCTGACAAAGGGTCTTGACCCGAAATGTCGCCTATTCATTTATCCAGAGACGCTGCCTGACCCGCTGAGTTACTCCAACAATTAGTGTCTTCCTTCAGCTGCAATCAGACACCTGTGAAGAATCAGTTGACAACGGACCCCCACCCCATCATTGGCTTCCTCCCACGTTCTTTAAACAAAAAGCATTGTTGCAGCATCTTCCACAGCCCTGGGTAATGACTATTGTAGGAGACAATGTGCAGCTAGATCCCCCATTGAGATAACCATTGAGGTACTGTAGTCAAAACACCAGCCAGAGTCCCTCTTCTCATACTTTTTTATGGAGTATGGCGGCGCCCTGGCTGGCTGCGGCAGCATTGACTCTCGATAGCGATAGCAACAAGTTTTCTACAATCCGGCTTCATAACTTGCAGCGGGCAGGTTGCAAGTTAACGTACGATCATGGGTCATTACTGGAATTACAACAGTTAAGCAGTAGAGACTACGTGGACGTTGAACTTGAGGAACGCCTGCACTGTCTCGGACTGCTGCGTCGGGAGGACCCAGTGGTCTGCAGAGCCGCGGAGACTTTCACAAACACTGGCCGCTACAGAAGGACACGGAGGCGGCGCTACAGAAGACAGAAGCGGGGCTGTCGAGGGGGGCTAACGGCGAGGCTAAAGGCTAACCCGTGGAGGACACCGCTCCCATCCGTTCTCCTGTCGAATGTCCGCTCTCTGGAAAATAAAATGGATTATTTACATCTGGATCTCACAACAAAAAGGGAGGTGAGAGACTGCTGCGCTATAGTTCTGACAGAGACATGGCTAATCTCATCTGTACCTGATGCGGCTGTTAGCTTAGGGGGGCTAACAACATTCCGGCTCGACAGGGACACTGTTTTGACTGGTAAATCCCGGGGTGGGGGTGTGTGCATCTACACAAACAACAGCTGGTGTAATAATGCTACCGCTGTTTCCAGCCACTGCTCTCCGGACATAGAGTTTTTGACTGTGAAATGCAGGCCATTCTATCTGCCACGGGAGTTTACTGTGGTTAGCATTACTGCTGTATACATCCCCCCCACAGCCAACACTAAGGAGGCTCTGCGTATTCTCTATCGTTCCATCAGTGAGCTGCAAAGAAATCATCCAGAGGGCGTTGTCATTGTTGCTTGGGACTTTAACCAGGCCAACATGAAGACTGTCCTCCCTCATTTCCATCAATATGTGGACTTTGCTACACGTGGAGAGAATACGCTGGACCGGGTCTACAGTAACATCAAGCAGGCTTTCAGAGCAGCACCCCGGCCTCACCTCGGCTCCTCTGACCACCTCTCCGTAATGCTCATCCCAGCCTGTAAGCCCCTGCTGATCAGAGAGAAACCCACTGTGACGCAGGTTAGAGTCTGGTCTGAGGGAGCTATAGAAGCACTCCAGGACTGCTTTGAGTGCACGGACTGGGACATGTTCAGGACAGCAGCCACTTACAACCAAAACATCAATGTGGATGAGTATGCCATGTCTGTGTCGGGATACATACAAAAGTGCATGGAGGACGTCACTGTCATCAGGAACATCACAACCCGGGCCAACCACAAACTTTGGGTTACTGCAGAGGTGCGTGCTATGCTGAAAGCACGGAATGCGGCTTTTAAATCTGGTGATTTGGGGGCTCTGAGAACAGCGAGAGCCAACCTCAACCGTGAAATAAGGAAAGCAAAGCGCGCCCACGGACAGAAAATCCAGGGTTTCTTCCAGGATGATACCAACACCAGGAACATGTGGGAAGGCATCCGGGCCATAACAAACTACAAGGCCCCTCAGATGTCTTGTAAGGATGACACAGACTTTCTCAATGAACTCAATAATCATTTCGGCAGGTTTGAGGCACTGAACACCACTACAGTGAGGAAATTAGAGCCTCAACCAGGAGAACAGACACTGTCTTTTGAAACTGCTGAAGTCCGCAGAATCCTGGAGGGCATTGACCAGCGAAAGGCAGCCGGACCGGATAACATACCGGGGCGTCTGCTTAGGGGATGTGCCGGCCAGCTGGCTCTGGTTCTGACAGGCATTTTTAACATCTCCCTGAACCAGGCCATTGTTCCATCATGTTTCAAGACAGCCACCATCATACCAGTTCCCAAAAAGTCCACAATAACCTGCCTGAATGATTACCGTCCCGTAGCACTCACACCAATAATAATGAAGTGCTTTGAGAGGCTTATTAAGCAGCACATGGTCTCTAAACTCCCCTCCAGTTTTGACCCGTTCCAGTTTGCTTATCGCCCGAACCGCTCCACAGAGGATGCTATTTCCTCTGTAGTCCACCTGAGCCTACAACACCTGGAGGAGAGGAACACCCACGTGCGGATGCTGTTTGTTGACTTCAGCTCAGCATTCAATACGATAATCCCCCAGCATCTGGTGAGCAAATGGCACCCCTAGGATTCAATACCATACTATGCAACTGGATCCTGGATTTCCTTTCTGAAAGACCCCAGTCTGTGCGGGTGGGGAAGAACACCTCCTCGGTCATCACACTGAGCACCGGCTCCCCTCAGGGCTGTGTCCTGAGTCCGCTGCTCTTCACATTGATGACACATGACTGTGTCGCCAGGTCCACTACTAACCATATCATCAAATACGCGGATGACACAACAGTAGTGGGCCTCATCCGCAACAACGACGACCAGGCATACAGAGAGGAGGTGGAGCAGCTGGTGAGCTGGTGCAGCAGGAACAACCTTCTCCTAAATGTGGACAAAACCAAGGAGATTGTCGTCGACTTCAGAAAGAAAAATCAGCCCAGTCACACTCCGCTGTGCATCAACAACTTAGCAGTGGAGCAGGTGAAAAGCATCAAGTTCCTGGGATTGCATATAACGGATACCTTAACTTGGACTACAAACATCACATCTCTGGTAAAACGGGCACAGCAGCGTTTGTACTTCCTCCGCAGGATGAGAAGATCACACCTCCACCCTCCCATCCTCACCACATTCTACAGAAGCACCATTGAATCAGTCATGACCAGCTGCATCTCTATGTGGTGCGGCAGCTGTACAGCTGCGGACTGGAAGTGCCTTCAGAGAGTGGTGAGGACAGCGGAAAAAATCATTGGGACTTCTCTTCCTTCCATCATGGACATTGGTTACAAACGCTGTCTGACAAGAGCTAAGGGCATTACCAGAGCCCCCACACACCCACAATATGGACTGTTTACACTGCTGAACTCTGGGAGGAGGTACCGCAGCATGAAGAGCGGGACAACCAGGTTCTGCAATAGCTTCATCCCCCAGGCCATAAGACTATTGAACTCACAATCAAACCGATGCTAGAACTTTCTTATACATTGCCACTTTTAAAAACTTTCCTACATATCTATTTTACAGAACTATGAAGCACTTTTTATGGACACACTTCAAGCACTTTTACTGATCGCCTGATATAAATGTTATATTCTGCTGCTACTTTGAAGAGTCAATGCAACGAAATTTCGTTCAATGTGCACTGTGTCTATGTGTATACCTGAATGACAATTAAAGTTAATTCATTCATTCATTCTCATCTTGAAAAATGAACTGTTCTGAGTTTTTAGAATCCGGAAATGGGTGGCACAGTAGCACAGCGGTAGAGTTGCTGCCTAATGCCCCTGTCCCACTTAGGAAACCTGAACGGAAACCTCTGGAGACTTTGCGCCCCACCCAAGGTTTCCGTGCGGTTCCCGGTGGGTTTTTGTCAGTCTCCCTACCTGCTTCCACTACCTGCAACCTCCGGCAACCACCTACAACCTCCGGGAACCGCACGGAAACCTTGAGTCCTGCGATCGATCCTGTTGTTTGTGCGGAGTTTGCACACTCTGTGTGCAGTTTCCTCCCAAACTCCAAAGGTACAGGCCCTGATTTGTCCTGGTCTAGACAGACAGACAGACAGACAGACAGACAGACAGACAGACAGACAGACAGACAGACAGACAGACAGACAGACAGACAGACAGACGGACAGACAGACGGACGGACAGACAGACAGACAGACAGACAGACAGACAGACAGACAGACAGACAGACAGACAGACAGACAGACAGACAGACAGACAGACACTCCAGTACCTTTTGGCCTAATGCCTTGCTGCTCTCTAGGTGGCTGCCTTTGCAAGCTTTAGGCCTTTATTGCGTGCTGGGGTTTGGTTGTACACCATGGGAGAGGTGCGCAGAGCGTTTAGCTTCAATGATGGATTCATCTAAGTGTGCCTCGCGCCAGTTGGTATTCTTAGGCTTTTATTTTCTAAAGGGAAGCAATGCTGCCTCATACTGTAGATGATGTTTCTCAGGGATTTCCAGGCAGCATCGGCATCTCTGGGAGGGTCCAGAGTTGGGAGCGCTTGGGGAGCAGTTCTGAGGTGCCGTGGTTGTTTAGTTTAGTATATTATTGTCACGTGTACCGAGGTACTGTGAAAAGCCTTGTTGTCACATGCTATCATGTTGCTACAGGGCTGGCATTTCTGTTTGGACGTATGTACCATATGTGGGAGTAGCTTCTCTCGGTGAGTGAGTGGTCAGTGTCATGCTCTCCACTGTGGTAAGGTCATAAGGTCATCAGTGACAGCAGTAGTATTATGCCATTCAACCAATCAAGTCTACCCCGCCATTCAATCATGACTGATCTATCTCTCCCTCCTAACCCCATTCTCCTGCCTTCTACCCATAACTTCTGACATCTGAACTAATCAAGAATCTATCTATCTCTGCCTTAAAAATATCCACTGACTTGGCCTCCACAGCCTTCTGTAGCAAATAATTCCACAGATTCACCACCCTCTGAATTAAAACAACTCTCCTTGTCTCCTTCCTAAAAGAAAGTATTTTAATTCTGAGGCTATGACCTCTAGTCCTAAATGCTCCCACTTGTGGAAACATCCTCTCCACATCCACTCTATCCATGCCTTTCACTATTCTGTGCATCTCAATGAGGTCCCCTCTCATTGTAAGTTCAAGTGTGAACAACACAAGGCAGTTCCTTTCTTCTAATGATGAGTGAATGGTGCCACTACCCAGAGCGGGGGTAATGCCATGACACCTTGTGGTGGTGCTTATCCTGAAAGAAGGTGTTTATGATGTGTAGTTCATTTTGTGTACATTATTCCAACAATCGCTGTCCATTCTCATTCATCTTTCCATGGTACCTGCTACCATCACATAGCCCAGACCATCACACAAACCAACCTCCCTTCCATTGACTCAATTTACACCTCATGCTGCCTCGGCAAGGCCAGTAGCATAATCAAGGACAAGTGGCACCCTGTCCACTCCCTCTTCTCCCCTCTCCCATCGGGTAAAAGGTACAGAGTGTGAAAACGCACACCTCCAGATTCAGGGACAGTTTCTTCCCAGCTCTAATCAGGCAACTGAACCATCCTACCGACAACTAGAGAGCGGTCCTGAGCTAACAACCACCTCATTGGAAACCCTTGGACTATCTTTGATCGGACTTTACTGGGTTTATTTTGCACTAAACGTTATTCAAATTATTCACTTTATCATGTATCTGTACATTGTAAATGGCTCAGTTGTAATCATGCATTGTCTTTCCGCTGACTGGTTAGCACACAACAAAAGCTTTTCACTGTACCTCGGTACACGTGACAATAAACTAAACTAAACTATACTAAACTAAACTGAACTAAACAAAACTAAACTAAAAAAAACAAACATCAGTTCTTGTATCTGTGATGAAATGAATCTGTGCATGCTAATTATTTAGTTGTTTCTTCCATTACCTTATGCAATGTTAAAGGAATCGATCTGTGAACTCTTTTCAACAATACAATTAAATAGTTGGAAGCAAGATCACATTTTGTCAAACATCAGTCCCTTATCCCGTTAATGTGACTGACCACATGATGGAGCTAAATGAGCATGTAATTTGTAGAAACAAGGAACTGCAAATGCTGGTTAACAAAGAAAGACACAAAGTGCTGGGGTTAATCAGTGGGTCTTGCAGCATCCTTGGAGAACATGGGTAGGCAATGTTTTGGGTTCGGGTCTGAAGAAAGGTCCCAACCCAA
The DNA here is from genome assembly GCF_010909765.2 of Amblyraja radiata. Taxonomy (NCBI): domain Eukaryota; kingdom Metazoa; phylum Chordata; class Chondrichthyes; order Rajiformes; family Rajidae; genus Amblyraja; species Amblyraja radiata. The sequence continues at coordinate 6,201,569 of NC_045976.1, read as the reverse complement.
AAAGTCACCTGTCTATGTTCTCCATATCCCTCCAAACCTGTCCTATCCATGTACCTGTCTAACTGTTTCTTAAACATTGAGAAAGTCCCAGCCTCAACTATCTCCTCTGGCAGCTCGTTCCATACACCCACCACCCTTTGTGTAAAAAAGTAACCCCTCAGATCCCTGTTAAATCTTTTCCCCCTCATCTTAAACCTATGTCCTCTGGTTCTCGATTACCGTACTCTGGGCAAAAGACTCTGTGCATCTACCCCATCTATTCCTCGCATGTTTTTATACACCTCTATAATATCACCAATCCTCCTGCACTCCAAGGAATAGAGTTCCAGCCTACTCAACCTCTCCCTATAGCTCAGACCCTCTAGTCCTGGCAACACCTTCATAAATCTTCTTTGTGTTGACACCTTTCCTATAACATGATGCCCAGAACTGAACACAATACTCTAAATGCGGCCTTACCAACGTCTTATACAACTGCAACCACCTCCCAACTTCTATACTCAATACTCTGATTGATGGTGAATGTGCCATAAGCCTTTTTGACCACCCTATCTATCTGGGACTGTACCTTCAAGCAACCATGCATCTGCATTCCTGGATCTCTCTGCTCTACAACACTCCCCAGAGCCCCAAGACACTGTGTAGGTACTGCCTAGGTTTGACTTCCTAAAATGCAACACCTCACATTTCATTGTATTAAATTCCATCTACCATTCCTCCGCACACCAGGCCAAGCGACCCAGATCCTGCTGCAATCTTTCACAACCATCTTCACTATCTGCAAAACAACCCACTTTTGTATCATTTGCAAACTTGCTACTCTTGCCCAGTATGTTCTCTTCCAAACCATTGATGTAGATGCCAAACAGTAACGGGCCCAGCACCGAACACTGAGACACACCACTAGTCACAGGCCTCCAGTCCAAGATGCAACCTTCCACCATCACCCTCTGCTTCCTTTCAGGAAGCCAATGTTCTATCCATTCAGCTATCTCTCCTTGGATCCCATGCAATCTAGCCTTTCAGATCAGCCTGCCATGCAGAACCTTGTCAAATGCTTTGCTGAAGTCCATGTACACAACATCTACAGCTCTGCTTTCATCAACCTTTTTGGTCACATCTTCAAAAAACTCAATCAGATTTGTGAGACACGACCTCCCACGTACAAAACCATGTTGACTATCTCTAATCAACCCTTATTCGTCTCAATGCCTGTATATCTTACCCCTCAGAATACCCTCTAGTAACTTTCCAACTAAGGATGTTAAGCTCAACGGTCTATAGTTCCCAGCATTTTTCTTGCAGCCCTTCTTGAATAAAGGCACAACATCTGCCACCCTCCAGTCTTCCGGCACCTCTCCTGTATTTAAGGACGACTCGTAAATTTCAACCAGGGCTCCCGCAATTTCCTCCCTAGTTTCCCATAATGTCCTTGGATATATCTGATCACGCCCTGGAGATTTGTCTACCTCCATAAACGACAGTACCTTCAGCACCTCTTTGACCGTAACACTGACTGTCCTCAAGACACTTCCATTGACTACCCCGAGGTCCTCTGTCCTACTGTCTTTCCCCTCGGTAAATACAGAGGAGAAATACTCATTGAGGGCCTTGCCCATCTCCTGTGGTTCCACACAAAGTGTTGAGGGGTCCCACTCTCTCTAGTTACCCTTTCCCCCCTTATGTATTTATAAAATCTCTTGGGGTTGTCCTTAATGCTGTCTGCCAGAGCTATCTCCTGGCCCCTATTTGCCCTTCTGATCTCCTTTTTGACTTTGCTCCTTAGTTCCCAAAACTCCTCCAAGGATGCTCTTGATCCCAGCTGCCTGAACATGTCCCATGTGTCCTTATTCTTGACCAATGCCTCTATTTCGTTCATCAACCAAGCTTCCTTACATTTACCTCCCTTACCCTTCACTCGATCTCTCAATCCTCATGATTTTATACACCTCTATAAAAGCACTTTAAGCATTTTCTTCTTCAGATTTCCAGCATATCTTGTTTCGTTTTGCTTTTGACTATGATGGAGGATTCTGGCCCATTGTCTATGATATGTCATTCCTTAATCTAGACTATCTGGCTATCACATGTTTAAAGATAGATATAAAATGCTGGAGTGACTCAGTGGGACAGGCAGCATCTCTGGAGAGAAGGAATGGGTGACATTTCGGGTCGAGACCCTTCTTCAGACTGAGAGTCAGCGGAGAGGGAAACTAGAGATATGGAAAGGTAGAGCATATAAGATGTGAAAAGGACAGATCAAAGCAGCTGATGTTCAAGGAAATGTACAATGGTTCATTGATGGCTCAGGAGAAGGTGACAAGGTCAGTAAAATTAATCAGGACAGTGAAACTAGGCGTAGAACTAGGATGGGGAGCGACAGACAGAGAGGAAGAGAGCAAGGGTTACTTGGAGAAATCAATTCTCATACCGCTGGTCTGTAAGCTGGCCAAGCAAAATATGAGGTGCTGATCCTCCAATTTGCATTGGGCCTCACTGACAATGGAGGAGGCCCAGGACAGAAAGGACAATGTGGGAATGGGAAGGGCAGTTGAAGTGTTTGGAAACCGGGAGATCGCATAGACCCAGGTAAACTGAGCGAAGGTGTTCAGTGTAACGATCGCCCAGTCTGGACTTGGTCTCGCCAACATATAGGCAACCGCTTTGTAGGTTTAAACACCAGTCCAACAAATTCACAAGCGAGACTTTGTTGTCTGTTTGATGTTGAGTGGTTCTTTTTCTTTCCTTTTTGAAAAATATTTTTATTAGAAGCAATGTACAGTCGTATAAACCATGGCATATAACATAATACATTTCGTGTACAACTTCTTGTTTTAAATTTAACAATAGAAAAATAATAGACGCAAGAAAAGAAGAAAAAAGAAGAGATTAAGAAAAGTAATGATGTGTAGGCCCTAGAAGTTAACAATTAGTAGTTTGTGGATAGATAGAAAGAAAGAGCCCATAGAGATGTAGAAAAAAAGAGAAGACCAGAAAAGAAGCGCAAAAAAATGAAATAGAAAAAAAAGCGGAAGAGAAAAAAAAACCAGAACAGAAAAGAAAAGGAATATACCTACTTCATATCTTTCCATACCCCTCACCCAGTTCTGAAATGGTTAATTTCCAGAGTTATGTTGCACCATATTGTACTTGTAATAAATCGATGAAAGGAGGCCATATGTTTAAGAATTGTTCTGATTTTCCTGCTAGAACAAATCTCATATCTTCGAGATGTAACATTTCGGACATGCTTGTGATCCACATTTTAAGCGTTGGAGTGGGTGCATTTTTCCAAAAAATTTTTGCCGTTATCAAGCTATAGTTAAGGAAACAATTTTGAAATAAAGTTAGCTCAGAGCAGGGTTCCATTGTTCCGAAAATAATCAATTCTGTGTTAGGGTCCAATTTTATTTTAAATAGTTTTGAGAAGATTTCAAAGATTTATTTCCAAAATGTATGAAGTTTTATACAGGAGACGAAGGAGTATGCTATGGTTGCTTCTTGAGATAGACATTTATCACAGATGGAGGAAACATTTGGAAAAATGTTATTCAGTTTGGTTTTCGTGTAATATAGTCTATGTAAAATTTTAAATTGGATTACGATGTGTCTTACATTAATCGAGCATTTATGTACATATAGAAAATATTTATCCCATCTGTCTTTATAAATATTTATAGATAGTTCTTGTTCCCGCTCTCTTATTACATCTGGCGATGGTATCTCTATATTTAGAATAATACTAGACTAAGTGGGACCCGTTGGGTCCCATGTTCACACGGGAGGGCTGATCCCCCGATGCAATATTCCACCTCTCCACCAATTCCAATATTGGTGGCCAGTGGGGGGGGGGGCTTTCTGGAGCGCTGGTATGGGTTCTTGGGGTGGCAGCTCAGTCCCTCAAGCCTGATCTGCTGGCAGCTCACTCGTGGCTGGTGGGCTGGCAGTTGACTCTTGGCTATTCCTTGAAATTCCATTTCAAGCAGGGTGCAAGGCCACCAAATTCAAGTGCAGTTTCCTACCACTTCAAACAGGGTGCAAGGCCACCAAATTCAAGTGCAGTTTCATACCACTTTCAGCAGGGTGCAAGGCCACCAAATTCAGTGCAGTTTCATACCACTTCAAGCAGTGTGTAAGGCTGCCAAATTCAAGTGCAGTTTCATTCCACTTCAAGCAGGGTGCAAGGACACCAAGTTCAAGTGCAGTTTCATTCCATTTCAAGCAGGGTGCAAGGCCACCAAATTCAAATGCAGCTTCATACCATTTAATGCAGGGTGAAACCACCATAAAACCACACAAAACACCAAGCTCACAGTTCAGTAGACATTCAGTGTGTTCAGTTGATTCACAGCTCAGACAGAGCCGTGACCTCTCCCTCCCCCATCATGCCGAGACTGAGCCACACCCACACTTCTGGGTTTTATAATCCCTCCCCCTCCCACCGGAAAAGGTGTGGCCTTCATGGTGTGATTGACAGGAGAGAGATTCTCATCATTTTTTAAACACTAATAACACTTTTATTTTTCAATGATGGGAAGAATTCTCTGCACCTGCTCAGCGGAGGGGGACTGAGTAAGATAGCCAAAATCACAGCCGTAAGTGGTAGCGTTTTATCTAAAATCAATATACAGTGCAAACAGGAAGTAAGTGCATTTGCAGTAGTGCCTTTCAACTTCAAGCCAAAGCACCCAAGCCACCATTTGCAGTAAGTAGTGCCTTTCTACTTCAAGCCAAAGCACCCAAGCCACCATTTGCAGTATGTAGTGCCTTTCAAATTCAAGCCAAAGCACTAAGCCACGATTTGCAGTAAGTAGTGCCTTTCAACTTCAAGCCAAAGCACCCAAGCCACCATTTGCATTAAGAAGTGCCTTTTAACTTCAAGCCAAAGCACCCAATCCACCATTTGCAGTAAGTAGTGCCTTTCAACTTCAATCCAAAGCACCCAAGCCACCATTTGCAGTAAGTAGTGCATTTCAACTTCAAGCTAAAGCACTAAGCCACCATTTGCAGTAAGAAGTGCCTTTCAACCTCAAGCCAAAGCACCCAAGCCACCATTTGCAGTAAGTAGTGCCTTTCAACTTCAAGCCAAAGCACCCAAGCCGCCATTTGCAGTAAGTAGTGCATTTCAACTTCAAGCCAAAGCACCCAAGCCACCATTTGCTGTAAGTAGTGCCTTTCAACTTCAAGCCAAAGCACGCAAGCCACCCTTTGCAGTAAGTAGTGCCTTTTAACTTCAAGCCAAAGCACCCAAACAACCATTTGCAGGCAGTGCCTTTTTACTTCAAACAAACCATTTTCAAACCACATTAAGGGGACTCACAGTTGAGTAAACATTTGTTCAGTGTTATTCAGAGCTCAGAGAGACTTCCATCTTCCATCTTGCAGAGACTGAGTGAGGACATCACTTCCTGGTTTTATAGTCCCTCCCCCTCCCTCCATCAGGGGCAGCAGAGAGAATGGAGAATTTTGTAAAAACATTAATATCTCTCTCATTTTTAATCGACGGGTGAAAATGCTCCGCACCCGGAAGGCGGAGGGGGGCTCTGAGCGAGGTGGCCAAAAATGACGTCCGTAGGTAGCGGCATTCTGTCAGAAGTTGCAGCACAGTGGGCCAAAAGCGGTCAAGATCAGCGTTTTAGTAATATACTAGACCAAGTGCAGACCCGTTGGATATGTTCCCCCAACGTGCGGTTGTGAGGGGGGAGGCGGCATGCAGCATCTCACACACACTAACTATCTCCCCCCCCCGCACTCACGCTAATTACCCCCCTTGATATTAGAGGTGGGGAGCAGGGAAGTTGATAAGGGGTGGAGGGGAGCGGGTTTAGGGGAGGGGAGGAGGGAGAGAGGGGGAGGGGGGAGGAGAGAGGGGGAGGGGGAGGAGTGAGGGGGGTATGGGGGGGGAGACCGAGGGAGGGGGGGAGAGAGGGTTGCCTGATGAGGGGGGGTGAGGGGAGGTGGGGAGCAGGGAGGGCGGAGGGAGGGTTGGAGGGAAGGGGCGTAGGGGTGGGTGGAGGGGGAGGGAAAGGTGGGGGAGGGTGGGAGAGAAGACGAGAGAGAGAGAGAATGAGAGAGAGAGAGGCCGCGACGGAGAGAGAGAGAGAGCGAGAGAGAGAGAGAGAGAGAGAGAGAGATGAGAGAGAGAGATGAGAGAGAGAGAGAGAGAGAGAGAGAGGAGAGAAGAGAGAGAGAGAGAGAGAGAGAGAGAGAGAGAGAGAGAGAGAAGAGAGAGAGAGAGAGAGAGAGAGAGAGATGAGAAGAGAGATGCGAGAGAGAGAGAGAGAGAGAGAGAGAGAGAGAAGAGAGAGAGAGAGAGAGAGAGAGAGAGAGAGAGAGAGAGAGAGAGAGAGAGAGAGAGAGAGTTCCTTTTTACTACAACCCAAACCCCCCAAACAACCATTTGCAGGCAGTGCTTTTTTCCTCAAACTAACCATATTTTCATTTTCAAAACACATTATGGGTACTCACAGCTGTGGAGACATTTGTTCAGTGTTATTCAGAGCTCTGATTGAGGCACACCACTTGCAGAGACTTATTGAGGCAAACCACTTGCAGAGACTGATTGAGGCACACCACTTGCAGAGACTGATTGAGGCACACCACTTCCTGGTTTTATAGTCCATCCTCCCTGCCGTCAGCGGGGACAGCAGAGAGAATGGGGAATTTTGTAAAATCATTAATATCTCTGTCATTTTTCATCGACGGGCAAAATCCTCGGCACACATGCGGCGGAGGGGGGCTCTTAGCGAGGTGGCCAAAAATGACGGTCGTAGGTGGCGGCGTTCTCTCGGAAATCGCAGCACAGATCGTCAAAATCGGTCAAGAACAGACTTTTAGTAATATAGATAAGATTATATAAGTATGATATTAAATGATTTAATTCCGCCTTTCTGTTCATGCCTTCATCTAATAAATCTGACGTCAGAGTTTGATATTCTTGTGTATGTTTTTTCAAGTAATCTCGAATTTGCAGGTATCTAAAATATTGATTACTTTTCAAATTGTATTTAAGTTGTAATTCTTGGAATGTTAAAAGGTTTCCCATTTGATACATATCTCCAAACGTTTTAATTCCTATTCTTTCCCAGTGAGTAAACATTTTGTCGAAAATAGATGGTTTAAACGACGGATTATTTGCTATAGACGAGAGAAGCGATAGGTTTCTTAATTTGAGAGTAAATTTTAATAATCGGATTTCTCTTGCATATTGTATTATTCAAATTTTTGGGGGAGATCGCTCCTATGTTAAAAGGAGAACAATCCTCTCTCTCCATTACTATCCATTCTGCCTGTTGTGTAGAGTTGTCCAACCAGTGAATTACATTTTTGATATTCACTGCCCAATAGGAGTACAAAAAATTAGGGAGTATAACTCTACCGAATTCTTTGGGTTTATATAGATGTCGTCTTTGGATTCTATGGGATTTATAGTCCCATATAAAATTTGTGATGTGGGAATCAAGTTTTTGGAAAAAAAATGTAGGTAGGTTTATTTACTGAAATAGATTAAAATTTGTGGGAGAAAAATCATTTTTATGGCATTTATTCTGCCTATTAAAGACATCTGAAGTGTTTTCCAAAATTGGATCAAAGCATGTAATTTGGTAAGTAAAGGCAAATAATTTGCATTAAATAAAGAGTTGTATTTTCTGGTAATTTGAATACCCAGATATTTAAATTTTTCTGTGGCAATTCTAAAGGGGAATTTTAAAAGGTGTGTCGGCTCTTGAGGTTTTATCGTCATGATTTCACTTTTGTTCCAGTTTATTCTATATCCTGAGAAGGAACCAAATTCCTCTATTAAATTTAATGTTTGGAATTCTAATTTGCGATTTTGTAATGTGTAATAGTACATCATCTGCATATAGTGATATTTTATTATTAGAGTGTTTAGTATTATAACCGTGGATATTCGGATGCATTGTTATATTTTCTGCTAGGGGCTCTATCGCAAGAGAGAATAGCAGGGGTGATAAAGCACAACCCTGCCGATTGCTCCTGGATAGTTGAAATTTCGAAGACAGTATGTTATTAGTTAATATTCTAGCCGTAGGCTTGTCATATAATAATTTTATCCATGAGATAAAATTCTCTCCCATTTGAAATTTTTGCGATACTTTAAAGAGGTATTCCCATTCCCATTCCCATTCCTCTTGGTCGATGCTTTTTCTGCATCCAATGAAATAATTGATAAATCTTCTTCTATTTTATGTGAATGTATTATGTTGAAAAGACGTCTCAGATTATTGAATGAGTGTCTCTTGGGTATAAACCCCGTTTGATCCGGATTTATTAATTTACTAACGAATTTTGAGTGTTTCATCGGTTCTTTTTATTCTTAGTCTATTTCACGCAGCGGATAAGATACAGCTTCAGAGGGTCACGTCAGAGGGCAACGAGGAGTCAACCATCTACAGCATGAACGGTGAATCCAGGGACACGAAAGACTGCGGATGCTGGAAACTGGAGCAAAGAACAAACTGCTCATTGAGTGATACAGTGTGGAGACATGCCCTGCGGCCCAACTTGCCCACACTGACCAACATGCCCCATCTACACTAATCCCTAAGCTGGAGTTCAGACCAGGTAAGGGCGGCACATTTTCTCGTTAATCCACCTTGAGAGGAATAGATCGAGTAGATGCACAATCTCTTGCCCAGAGTAGGGGTATCAAGAACCAGAGGACGTAGGTTTAAGGTGGGGGGGGGGGGGCGGAAAGATTTAATTGGAATTTGAGGGGTAAATTTTCCACACAAAGGGTGGTGGGGGTATGGAACGAGCTGCCCGAGGAAGTAGTTGAGACAGGGACTATCACAACGTTTATGAAACAGTTAGACAGGGACATGGATTAGACAGGTATGGAGGGATATGGAGAACATAGACAGGTGACGTTTCGGGTCAGGACCCTTCTTCAGACCCAACCCAAAACATTGCCTATCCATGTTCTCCATAGATGCTGCCTGACCTGCTGCATTGAAACATTTAGACAGGGACATGGATAGGGCTGGTTTAGAGGGATATGGGCCAAATGCAGGCAGGTGGGACGAATGTAGATCTGACATGTTGGCCGGCGTGGGCAAGTTGGGCTTAAATGCACCCTTAAGGGTGGCACGGTGGAGCAGCGGTAGAGCTACTGCCTTACAGCGCCAAAGACCCGGATTTGATCCTGACTACGGGTGCTGTCTGTATGGAGTTTGTACGTTCTCCCCGTGACCTGCCTAGGTTTTGTCCTAGATCATCGGTTTCCTCCCACACTCCAAAGACGTGCAGGTTTGTAGGTTAATTGGCTGGGTATAAGTGTACAATGTGTTAGTGTGCGGAGATCGCTGGTCGGCGCAGACACAGTGGGCCGAAGGGCCTGTTTCCACGCTGTATCTCTAAACTAAACTAAACTAAGCCTGTATGACTCTATGACTCTCTATAACTCATACAGATTGCTGCATGGTCACTACCCTTCTAAATGATTAAATTAACTGAAATTAAATTCCAGAGTTGCCATGTTGTGATTTGAAATCACGTCTCTGGAATTTTAGTAATGGCCTCAGGATCATTACGCTGGGAACTTAAACAGCGATCAGCGAACCAGAGAGCCAGTGCCTGCCTTTTGGCAGAATATCTTGTCACGTGAATGGACAAGGAAGTGACCTGAATGGAAGATCATCCTTTCCACATCCCACATGGTGGCACGGTGGCACAGTGGTAGAGTTGTTGCCTTACACCGCCAGAGACCTGGGTTCGATCCTGACTACGGATGCTGTCTGTATGGAGTTTGTACGTTCTCCCTGTGACTGTGTGGGTTTTCTCCAGGTGCTCCTGTTTCCTCCCACATTCCAAGGACGTGCAGGTTTGTCGGTTAATTGGCTTCTGTAAATTGTCTAATATAGAACCAGTGATCGATAGTCGGCGTAGACTCGGTGAGCCTTAGGACCTGTTTCCACACACAGCACCTCTAAATTAAACTATACTCCTTCCAATGTGCTTGGACCCTCAACATGGCCTACAGGGCTCCTTAAGGAGTTGGTCTGAATGAGACAACCATCCATCTCATGTTGGAGTAAACCACAAAGTGCAGGAGTAACCGAGCAGGTCAGGCAGCATCTGTGGAAGGAATGAACTCTTCCAAACGTTACAACTCACTATTTAACAGCTCTCAGTTTAAAGGTCTCAGTTTAATATCTCCTGCAAAGGATGACATTTCCAACAGTGTAATACTGATATGTAAAGGAATGAACTTCAGATGCTGGCTCACACTAAAGATAGACACAAAAGGATGGAGAATTCAACGGGTCAGGCAGCATCTCAGGATAAAATGGCGCTCATGGTGGCGCAGCGGCAGAGTTGCAGCGCCGGAGACCCGGGTTCCATCCCGACTACGGGGTGCTGTCTGTACAGTTTGTACGTTCCCCCTGCGTGGGTTTTCTCCGAGATCTTCAATTTTATCCCACACTCCATAGACATACAGGTTTGTAGGTTAATTAGCTTGGTAAATGTAAAAATTGCTCCTAGTGTGTATGGGATAGTGTTAGTGTGCAGGGATCGCTGGTCGGCACGGACACGGTGGGCCGAAGGGCCTGTTTCCGTGCTGTATCTCTAAGCTCTAAACTAAAACTAAAAGACACAACATTTCGTGTCGAGACCCTTCTTCAGGATTGAATGTTGTGCTGCGGAGTGGAACTTCTCCTTCTGAAGGCGAGGCGAGCATGTTAGCACTGAACCATGGGGATAAAGCTGATCCCTCAGTCCCTCCCTCCACTCCCCCACATCTGTGCTCCAGTGAATGTCAATGCAGTTGTATTTATTGTCCACCTGGAGCCTACTGGACGATGCCACACACCGCTCCAGATAGGTTTCTGTTGTGTGTCCAGTCTGGCCACTCCCTCTCCCAGAATATTAGAATATTGTGTTACGTTCTGGACCATGTTATAGAAAAGATATTGTCTAGCTTGAAAAGGTTCAGAGAAGATTTACAAGGATGTTGCCAGGGCTAGAGGGTGTGAGCTACAGGGAGAGGTTGAGCAGGCTTGGTCTCTATTCCATGGAGCGCAGGAGGATGAGGAGAGATCTTATTGAGGTGTATAAAATCATGAGAGGAATACATTGGGTAGATGCACAGAGTCTCTTGCTCAGAGTAGAGTAATCGAGGACCAGAGCACATAGGTTTAAGGTGAAAAGATTTAATAGAAATCAGAGGAATACCTTTTTCACACAAAGGGTGGTGGGTGTATGGAACAAGCTGCCAGAGGAGGAGGTTGAGGCTGGGACTATCACAACGTTTAAGAAACAATTACACAGGTTCATGGATAGGACAGGTTTAGAGAAATATGGACCAACCGCTGGCAGGTGGGACTAGTGTAGCTGGGACATGTTGGCCAGTGTGGACAAGTTGGGCCGAAGGGCCTGTTTCCACACTGTATCACTCTTTGACTCTATGACAGGGTTCCTAGATGAGACAGATTCTCAATTAGCGAATAAAGTGGAAACAGCTCCATCAGCCGCTGAGTCCATGCTGCATCACCTACTCCAGCCACATTCATTCTACATCGTCCATTTTATTCTCCCCACACACCTTCATCCCCCCCAGATTCTACCACCCACCTGCACATCAGAGGTAATTTGCAGCGGCCGACCTGCACACCTTTGGGTTGTGCGAGGAAACTGGAGCCCCTGGGAAAAACCCACACGGTCCCTGGGAAAACCTGCAAACATTGGGGTGGCACGGTGGCGCAGCGGTAGCATTGGTGCCTTACAGCGCCAGAGACCTGGGTTAGATCCTGACCACGGGTGCTGGCTGTACAGAGTTTGTACGTTCTCCCCGTGACCTGCATGGGCTTTCTCCGAGATCTTCGGTTTCCTCCCACACTCCAAATACATACAGGATTGATGATTAATTGGCTTGGTATAAATGTAAAATGTAAACGTCCTTAGTGTATGTAGGATAGTGTTAATGTGCGGGAATCGCTGGTCAGTGCGAACTCGATGGGCCGAATGGCCTGTTTCCGCGCGCTGTATCTCTAAACTAAACTAAACTAATATAACGCTTTATCTCTAAACTAAACTAATCCACGCAGAGAGCACCAAAAGTCAGGATCAAACCTAGTTATTTTGATATTTGTCTGCTTACAAAATAGGTAAACTAGCTCATAATAAACGGAGAAAGGTGGCTCCACACACATTCGTGTTGGGATCAAAAGCAGGAATTATTTATTTCCAAGTCAAAGGTCACTGGCTGATTTACTGAGCATTGGATTGGATTGGATTCAATTTTATTGTCATTGCACTTTTCAGTGCAACAAAATGGTTTAGCCTGCCGTCATAATATAGAATAAATCACAAAACAAACACTCAACACAGTTCAAAGTCCCAAAGTCATTGTCTCTTCCCTCCTTGCTCTCCCTCTGCGCTGAGGCAATCCAGGCCTCCGATGTTGTGACCCCGCCGGGTGATGGTGAGCAAGTCCCGCGGCTGAATCCGAGCTCCGCAAACGGGCCGGTTCAAGCTCCGCGGCCCGGGGAGGTCGAAGCTGCCGAAGCTGCCGCGCTCCAGTCCAGCGGACGTAGCTGTAGTTGCGGGAGCTCCGGAAAAACAGGTCACCAACCTGTGACTACAAGCTCCCGACGATGTCGTCCACTGGCCCACGGCCGAGCCTCCGAGGCTCCAAAGTCGGGTCGGAAGTTGGTTCGCACCGCAACCACAGCTCTGCCTCCGGAGCCTCAAGGTCGGTCGCAGTTGGAGGCCGCCAGCTTCGCGATATGCAATGTGTATATGCGAGCATGTGCGAGAATGAGTACATCTCATACGCATAAATTACATGGATATTGTCACATCCTTTCCTTTTTGACATTTTGGGATTACATTTCCAACGATCCAAAACAAAGAAAATCAAACACTTTTTCATAATATTACACCGTAGTAATATGGTTTAACTTAACAGAATAAAACAACTGTTCTGTCTTATTTCACAATTTCAACCATAGCCACACTTGTGACATTTCAATAACAAAATAATGTTCACATGCTTTCTTCTCATAAACATGTAGGTACATCAGAACAAAACACATTACTTCTTGACATACTCGCCGTACATTTCCGGCGATCTGACAACTCTTCCTGCCCTATTCTTTGTGATGGTGTTTCTTTCATAAGTGTCTTTCTTTTCAGCGTGTACATTCTGTGCATCACTTCTAGTTTCTTCTCTTGTCTACTATCTAAATGGCATCAAGTTGGGAAATGGGGAAGTACAAAGGGATCTGGGGGGGTCCTTGTACATCAGTCTATGAAAGTAAGCATGCAGGGACAGCAGGTAGTGAAGAAAGCGAATGGCATGTTGGCCTTTATAACAAGAGGAATCGAATATAAGAGCAAAGAGTTGTACAGAGCCCTAGTGAGACACACCTGGAGTATTGTGTACAGTTTTGATCCCCTAATTTGAGGAAGTACATTCTTGCTATTGAGGGAGTGCAGCGTAGGTTTACAAGGTTAATTCCCGGGATGGCGGGACTGTCATATGCTGAGAGAATGGAGCAGCTGGGCATGTACACTCTGGAGTTTAGAAGGATGAGAGGGTATCTCATTGAAACATTGTTAAGGGTTTGGACACGCTAGAGGCAGGAAACATGTTCCCGATGTTGGGGGAGTCCAGAACCAGGGGCCACAGTTTAAGAATAAGGAGTAAGCCATTTAGAACGGAGACGAGGAAACACTTGATATGTGTCTGCTTACGATATAGGTAAAACTAGCACATATTAGACAGAGAAAGATGGCTCCACACACGCCCGTGTTGGGATCAAACGCAGAAATTATTTATTTCCAAGTCAAAGGTCAGTGACTGATTTACTGAGCATGTGCGTTAATGAGTACAGCTCATACAAGATAGATAGATAGATGGATGGTTGGATGGATGGATGGATGGAGGGATGGATAGCAGACCAACTGAGTCTTCACACTTCTGTTAAATTGAGGATTCCAAAGATTCACCTGGTGAAGAAAGTGCTTCGTATTCAGTCCTAAATGGGTGATGCTTACTTTGAGATGGTGATTCCACGTTCCACACAAATTACCAAGAGAAACTTTGTTCCCGCATCTACCCTGTGATTGGAGTATGAAAGCGTTTTGTAGGTTTCTAAGATATATCTCTCATTCTTCTACATTCCTACGTAGGTCCAGTTTGCTCACACAACAAACCTACCGCCCCAGCCATCAATCTGCTAATCTGTAGACTTTAGAGATACAGTGTGGAAACGGTCCCTTTGAGTCCGCGTCAACCAGCGATCATCCTGTACACTTGCACTATCCTACACACTAGGAACAATTCACAATTTGCAGTAGCCAATTCACCTAAAACCTGTACGTCTTTGGAGTGTGGGAGGAAACCAGAGCCCCTCGAGAAAATCCACGCAGTCACAGGGAGAATGTACAAATGCCATATGGACCCGTAGTCAGGATCAAACTGGGTCTCTGGCGCTGTAAGGAAGCAACTCTACTTAGGGAAGAAGACCTAAGTATCAGAGGTGTCATAGGTTATAGGGAGAAGGCAGGAGAATGGGGTTAGGAGAGATAGGTCAGCCATGATTGAATGGCAAAGTAGACTTGATGGGCCGAATGGCCTAATTCTTCACCTATTCCTTATACGAATATTTCCAGGTGTAGCCTTAAGACAGCTCTATATAATTTCAGTCAGAATTCTGTACACTTCTGCTGAAACCTTACTATAAAGCCAAACTTACTCCTTGCCTTCCTAATGATTTACTATACAAAGACACAATCTCTCTAAATTCACTTTAATCTCTCTCCATTTAAATAAAAGCTGTACTATTTTTGCACCAAATTATTGTGCATTTTCCAATGTTACATTGCATCATGTGTATCCTTGCCCATTCACTTAGTCTATCTATATCCCCCCTTGAAGCCTTTTTTATATTTAGAGGTGGCACAGTGGTGCTGCCTTACAGGGCCAGAGACCCACGTTCGATCCTGACTACGTGTACTGTCTATATGGAGGTTGCACATTCTTCCTGTGACCGTGTGGGTTCTCTCTGGGTGCTCTGGTTTCTTCCCACATTACAAAGACGTAGGTTGTAGGTTAATTGGCTTATATAAATTGTCCCTAGTGTGCAGGATAGAATTGGGGATGTGCAAAGATTGGGGGGGGGGGGGGGGGGGGGGGGGGGGGGGGGGGGAGAGCGGCGTTGTTGTGTTTGACGGATAATAACTCAATATCATCTCGCGTTGTACCGTGTCAGTAAGTGGGTTTATTCAAGCCAAGATGGCTGCATGACTATTTCCGAGAAAACGTACACATAGGGGCAGAGTCCTCTTGTGGTGAGTGTAAGGACAGTCTTACATGGATACAACATATTTTCACCTCTTTGTAAATGAAGGCGATTATTTAAGTCCAGTTATCAAATCAAATATAATTCCATATGAAATCAGTCCAAAGTCCTTTCAAATTTCATGTCCTCTATTAATAAAGTGCAAAAAATAAGTTGAACAATTAGGCATCTGTGTCCAAAATGTAAAACGTCCAGGTTTATAATTTTATCCGCTCAGTGAATATAATGGGTTATGGCTTCACAGCTGAAAATCTTGCAGATACTGAGGTCTCGTCTTCTGTCGCTGAGAGCATCGAGCGGGATTTTGCTGCTCTGCTGTCTGCTGACCGCGATCGCTGTCTTGACTGGATATCGGGAAAGGAAAAGCATCCGGTTCATCTTCTTCCTGTCTCTATCTGCTTGTGATAAGAATGCCTCACGTTCCATCTGGTGTCATCTTGGAGTAGGTACGCATTCTTACCGAGTCTCCGTTTGATCTGTATCGGGTTTGAGAGTGCGCTTGCGAGCTTATGCTGTCTATTTGGGCGGCTGATTCGTACTCAGTCTCCGACCATGAACCGTGGCGCTCGTACTCTGCGTTTGGCATCACAGTACATATTCCCTTTCGTTTGTCTGTGTGCTATTGTTTCCGCCCTCGCTTTTGTGTCTGGATTGGGCGCGAGGGTGGTTGAAGAGCATACAGTTTTGTTCACAGGTTTCGCCCTATCCCAGTTTTCCCAGTCAGCGTGTGCGGTGTGGATCTGTAGGATCGAAGGAGGATATAGATTGATTGTTTGAACGTTTTCCCCTCCGACATGCTCACTTTTTCGCTTTCTTTGATCACGCGATTGAATCGTTCAACCCCGCCGTTCGATTGGGGGTTGTATCGTGATGTCCGCTGATGTTGAATGTCGTAGCTCACGAGGAAGGTGGAAAACTGTGGGCCATTGTCTGTCGTTATGAGCTCCAGCAATCCACACTTGGTGAACAGCTTTTCGAGAATCGCGATGATCGAGCTTGGCGTGACAGAAGAAGTAGTAGCGATCTCAGGCCACTTGCTGTTGAGATCATGCACTACAAGTAGAAACCGATGGCTCCTTGGCGCCACATGATGGCAGCCTCTGCCTACAGTCTGTCTGTTTTTCGATCTTTTTTAATTTTCAGTCTGTTTAAAATGTATGTTAGAGTTTCATAGCATTTTTATGTAGGGGGAGGTGGGTAGGCTAAGGGGGAAAGTCACTGCCTGGCGAGGATGCGACTATTCTCCGAATCTCATCTTCACCCCCCCTCGCGGTCTACCAACTGGATTGGCGCGGCCTTTCCTGCCGGAAACCGGACCAGAGCTTCAGCGGTGGCGCAGTACTGGATTCACCGTGGAGAGGGCGATGCCTTACCTGGGATCGCCGTTTGAAGCTCCGGAGTATTGGGCCTGCTGCTTCAACATCGTGGAGCTGTGTTTTGCGGAGCTCCCAGCCGCGGGCGGCGCTGACTTCAACATCGCGGAGTCCTGGGATCCCTTTGCCGAGGACCGCCAGCATGAATCTCCGCCCAGCTCGGCCTGTGGACTTCGGAAGCCGCGGTCTCCGGTAAGAAGTGCCGATTCGGAAGTCCAAGCCGCTGAGGGTGTTCTTCCGTTCCGACCTCAGAGTTCCATCATCCCGGCGAGAGGGCCTGACCATTAGGCCGCCCGTAGTGGCGACTGCGGGGGGGCTCGGGAGGCCGCGACCATGGGTCTACAACAAAGAGGAGGATGACTGAACTTTGGTGCCTTCCCTCACAGTGGGAAACTTAGATGCCGCTGTGTGTGGATGTTTATGTTAAAGTCTATCTTGTGTTGTCTTTTTATTCGTATGACAGTATGGTGACCCCAAATTTCACTGTATCAATTGGCAATGTGACAATAAATGTCTCTTGAATCTCTTGAATCTCTTGAATCTTGAAGTAGTAGCGATCTCAGGCCACTTGCTGTGGAGATCATGTACTGCAAGTAGAAACCGCTAGCTTCTTGGTGCAGCTTGCACCTCTCCGAAGATGTCGACTTGCAAATGCTTCCATGGTTTGTCCGGCCATGGGATTGGCTGAAGAGGGGCAGGACATGGTTTTGTTGACTTCTCACTAAATGTGCATGCTTCACAATTTTTGACTAAATCTTCTATTGCTGGCCACCACACTGCTTCGCGACAATGTTGTTTCATCTTATCAACGCCTAGGTGTCCTTCGTGTGCAAGTTGTAACACGTGCTGTTGCAGTGATTTGGGTATAACCACTCGAGTTCCGTGCGTGACACATGTATCGTCAAACACAGCCAGTTCGTGGCGTATCCGGTGGTACGGACCCAAGTCGTCTGCTATCTCCTTGGGCCAGTCTGTCATGAGATACTGGCAGACGGTTTGCAGTGTGCCGTCAGCTGTCGACTCTACGTTCAGCTCTTCCCGCGTTACTAGATTAACCGTCACGTGTGAAATCACCGCGAGAACGTAGTCGTCGATTTTGCTACAAGCGTCGCTATCGCATGTGCGTGTGGGTGTCACCGTTGGGACGCGACTGAGCATGTCTGCGATGCGATTGTGTGAACCTGCAAGGTATTCGACTTTGAAGTTGTACTGATGGAGGCGATCGGACCATCTGTAGATCCGGAGTGGACGATGTCCTTAGCCTAACGTGTCCAGTAACATAGTTAGCGCATGGTGATCCATACGGAGAGTGAATGGTCTCCCGTATAGATATACGTGCCAGTGTTCACACGCGTAGATTCACGCTAATGCTTCGTGTTCCCTGGTGGAGTACTTGCGTTCGGTTGCAGTCAAGGGACGGGACGCGAATGCGATCGGTCGTTCACTTCCATCGATGCACTGCGATAACACCGCTTCGATCGCGATACTGGAAGCGTCTGTTGTGACGTACATTTCAGCACTTGGGTCAAAGTGTGCGAGAACAGGCGGAGATGCTATTTTGTCTTTCAGCGTGTTGAACGTGATGTCCTGCTCACTTGTCCATTCCCATTGTGTGTCTTTCCATAGCTGCTTCTGTAGCGGTTCTGCGATCTGCACGTACTGCGGCACAATCTTGCGGTAGAAGTCGGTGGTGCCCAGAAATGAAACTAACTTTCGCGTTAGTTATGGTGGGGAGCACGTTGATGGCTTGGACATTGTCCTGAGTAGGCTCAACTCCAGTCGCTGTCACTCTTTACCCAAGAAAATCGATCTTGGATGCTGCAAATGTACACTTTGCTGCATTGAGCGTCAAGTTGTGTTGCGCGAGATGAGCTAACACTGCATCCAGTCGTCGATCGTGTTCCTCCTTGTCCCTGCCAAGGACATCGTCGAGGAGGTTGAGTGTTCTGTCAATGCCTGATAGAACCGACACCACAATTTTTTGAAATGCGCTGGGCGCTGAGCACAGTCCAAACGGCATCCTACGGTAATGAAATACTCCTTCATTTGTAATGAATGTTGACAAATGCTGACTGCGTTCTGCTAGGGGTACCTGAAGGTAGCTTGGGCGCATGTACAGTTTTGTGAACACTGTTGAACCGTGGAACGTCGCAGAGAGCTCTTGTATTGTTGGCAGAGGATATTTGTCCGGAATGATGGCGTTGTTGACCGATTTGAGATCGATGCAAAGTCTGAGTTCACCGTTCTTGCGTCGCGCGATGACAAGATTCGATATCCAAGGGGATGAATCGATGCGTACAATTATACCATCATTTTCGAGTCGCTTCAGTTCAGTTGAGACTTCCGAGGGAATGGAAAACGGTAGACGCTGTAGGGATTGTGAAACAGGCAGGACTGATGTGTCTACACGAGGTGGGTGGCAATACCCTTTAACTACCCCAAAACCAGAGAAAAGGGAAGGATACTCATGCTCATAGCTCGCGTCGCTGATCACATTGATGTTCGTGCCGGTTGAATCCTGAAGCTTGAAACCTAGTCGATCAAACAAATTGACTCCCATCAGACACTTTCCTTCTGCGATGTAGAATGTGAAGCGATCAAGCTTGATTCCATTGTAGCAAACAGGAACTGTCACTAGCCCTCTCGTGGGTATGATTTAACCATCACAAGAGCAAAGAGTGTCCCTCTGGGGAGCAAGTGGGTCATCCGAAAAAGACCTACGCTCAAAATAGATACCTTCGCCCCCACATACCGAGGTCCCAGCAATCTCGACCCTGCAGTCTTTGAAAGCACATGTGGACCGAACATCCTGGTCAGCCCTGTCCTTTATGGAGTATACGTCGTGTACACCCGGAGATTCATCGTCTACATGGCGGACAGATGACTCTTTCTTCTTCGACAACCGGCAGACTTTCGCGAAGTGATTCAGCTTTGAACACGGGTTGCACCGTTTACCGTAAGCTGGACATTCCTTGGGAGCGTGTGTCTGGCGACAATTTGGACACTGCTTGTTTGAGCAATTATTTTCTTACTGTTTCTGAATGCCCTGCACTGGTGCTGTGTTCTTCTGATGAGATGAATGACCAGATGCTCCCTCCGTGCTTGCCATCAAATATTGTTTGAGCACCTTGGCATCATGCATCGCACTTTCAATTTGCACGGCTAATTCTTGTGCCTTTTCGAGTTTGAGATCATCATTCTCCATTAGAAGGCACTCTCTGATCCGCGGGATAGAAGTCTTTTCTATCAGCTGGTCTCTCACCAACTCATCAGTAAGAGCCCCAAAATTGCACTTTGATATAATTTGATATAATTTAATTGCCACACAACCAAGGTCGGTGGTATTTGGGTTGCCAGCAGCAGTACAGTAATAAAGAACACAACCACAATAAAAAATTTACACAAACATCCACCACAGCATTCATCACTGTGGTGGAAGGCACAGAAATTGGCCAGTCCTCCTCCATTTTCCCCCGTGGTCGGGACCACCACCCTCCACAGCCGTTGCTGCGGGCGTCCAGATGGTAAGAGACAAAGTCAAAGTCAAGGTGAGTCCAGGATCGGCTCTTCCCAACCAGAGACCGCGGCTTCAGGCTGGTGTAGGCCGCAGGCCGGCGGTCAAAGTTTTAAAGTACCTGCCGTGCCGCAGCCGGAAGCACCTCAGTCTGCAGGGCCGGCGGTCGAAGCTCCCCTCCAGGGGAGATGATAAGTCCATACCATGCCCGCGGTAGAAGATGGCCGCGGGCCGGCGGTGGAAGCTTCTTCTTCCACCCGGGTCCCCAACGTGAGACCCCGGGCTGTAGACGCCGCACCAGCTGGAGTTCTGCAGACCACGGCTTCAGGCTGCCGGCTGCCGGAGTGCTCCCGTCCAGCGAGGTCTCACCCGCTCCGCGCCGAGAGTCCACGCTGCGCCCGCCGCTGAAGCTCCGGGCGTGTCTCCGGGAAAGTCCGCGCCGATCCTTGCTGTTAGGCCACGGGGGAGGCGACCTGAAAAAGTCGCCTCTCCATGGAAGACGCGGCCAAAACGGTTTCCCCCTTACCCCCCCCACACCACCCCCCACACAAAACACACAAAGAAACATTAAAAACAGACTTTTAAACATACTAAAAAAATAAAAAAAAGTTGAAAAAAAGACGGACACGCTGCCGACAGGCTGCTGCCAGTGCAGCGCACCCTACCGAATACTTGGCAGCTAGTTCTATCAATGAAGAAACAAATTGCTTCACTAGTTCGCCATGTCCCTGTGAACGTTGATGAAAATGCTATCTCTCTATCAACACACTTGTCTTTGGGCCAAAATATTTGCCAAGTGCAGTAACAGCATCACTGTACTTACTCGTTGCAGCACTGTCAAACTGCGCAAGATCCGCTGTCCCTCCGTTCCGGGGCAATGCAGCAGGATCGCTCGGCGATGAGCGTCCGAGATGGCCTTGCCGTCCAGGCTGCTTGTGATCAAGTATGTGGTGAAACTTTCGGACCATTGTGTCCATGGTACAGGTGGCTCTCCTGGACTTTCCAAGAATGGAGATGGGGCAGCGAGAGTTAAACTAGCCATCCTCGTCACCAGATGTTGTGTTTGACGGATAATAACTCAATATCGACTCATGTTGATCCGCGTCGGCAAGTAGGTTTATTCAAGCCAAGATCGCTGCATGACTGATTCCAAGAAAACATACATATAGGGGCAAAGCCCTCTTGTGGTGACTGGAAGGACATCTTACATAGGTACAAGAGGCGTCAGTCTACCCAACAGAAGGGGAGGAGTTGTACAGTTTGATAGCGACAGGGAAGAAGGGTCACCTATGGCGTTCTGTCCTCCCCTCCAGTGGAGTATAACCCTAAATTATTCACTAATTTATTTGGACGAATCCTGATTGATGAGAATATGTTACAGTTGATAATATAGTTGCTAAACCAGTTATACACATCTAATACAAGGGCATGCGCAGTAAGCTGCTGAGCAGCGCATGCACGCAGTCCACGGTGCAAAGGCAGAATTTCACTGCCTTTATGGACCGTTGTCATTGAAGGCTTGAAGCAGCGTCGATGACACGTGAGCTGCACATACGTGTTACATATACTGCGGATGAAAGGCACGGGAGAATTATGCCTACCTAAGAGAATGTAGGCATAATGTTCTCTTAGGTAGGCATAATTCACCCGTGCCTTTACTATTTATATTTAATAATTACCATTTTATAATATTAGTCAGGGTAGGCACTGCCTACCTTGCCTACCCTGACAGCATTTACCTGCAGTGTGGAAACAGGACCTTCAGCCCAACTTCCCCACACCAGTCAACAATGTCCCAGCTACATGAGTCCCACTTGCCTGCGTTTGATCCATCGGATTCAGATTCAATCTTTATGGTCATTGTGCAGTGTAGAGTACAGAGACAACGAGATGCAGTTAGCATCTCACCCAGAAGAGCGAACGTAGAATAATGGAACAGTAATATATATATATATATGTACATACTGTAGCAGTAGTGCAATTTTTCCTGGTGGGAGGAGTGTCCGGGGGGGGGGGGGGGGGGAGGGTGCAGAGTTCAGTAGTGTAACAGCCGCAGGGAAGAAGCTGTTCCTGAACCTGCTGGTCCGGCAATGGAGAGACCTGTAGCGCCTCCCGGATGGGAGGAGGGTAAACAGACTGTGGCTGAGGTGAGAACAGTCCTTGACGATGCTGCGCGCCCTTCGCAGACATGACTTGCTCTGGACAGACTCAATGGAGGGGAGTGAGGAACCGGTGATGCGTTGGGCAATTTTCACCACCCTCTGCAGTGCTTTCCGGTCGGAGACAGAGCAGTTGCCATACCATAATGTGATATAGTTGGTAAGGATGCTCTTGATGGTGCAGCGGTAGAGGTTCACCAGAATCTGAGGAGACAGATGGACCTTCTTTAGTCTCCTCAGGAAGAAGAGACGCTGGTGAGCCTTCTTGACCAGTGTTGATGTATTGTGGGTCCAAGAGAGGTCATCAGTGATGTTGACCCCCAGAAACCTGAAGCTGGAAACACGTTCCACCTCCGTCCTGTTAATGTGGATGGGGGTGTGCGTACCACCCCTAGACCTTCTGTAGTCCATAATGAGCTCCTTGGTCTTCTTGGAGTTAAGGGCCAGGTTGTTGTCAGCACACCATGCTGCTAGGAGCTGGACCTCCTCCCTATAGGCCGACTCATCATTGTTGCTGATGAGGCCAATCACCGTTGTATCATCTGCATACTTGATGATGGTGTTAGTACCATGTACAGGTGTGCAGTCATAGGTGAAGAGGGAGTAGAGGAGGGGGCTCAGCACACAGCCCTGTGGAACGCCGGTGTTCAGGGTGAGGGTTGAAGAGGTGTGGTTGTCTGACCTAACAGACTGGGGTCTGTTAGTTAGAAAGTCCAGTATCCAGTTGCAGAGGGAGGGGTCGATGCCCAGGTCGCTGAGTTTTGTGATCAGTTTAGAGGGGATAATGGTGTTGAATGCTGAGCTGTAATCGATGAACAGCATTCTCACGTAGGTGTCTCTGTTGTCGAGGTGGGAGAGGGCGGAGTGAAGTGCCGTTGAGATGGCATCCTCCATACTCCTGTTCTTGCGATAGGCGAACTGATAGGGGTCCAGTGTGGGAGATAGGCAACCTTTGAGGTGTGCCAGGACCAGGATCTCGAAGCACTTGGTGATGATGGGAGTAAGTGCAACTGGGCGGAAGTCGTTGAGGCTTGCTGCAGTGGAGTGTTTTGGCACCGGCACAATGGAGGTGGTTTTAAGGCACGTGGGGACAACTGTACAAGGGCAAGTGACAGGTTGAAGATGTCAGTCCAGACGTCTGTCAGCTGCGCAGCACAGGCCCTGAGGATGTGCCCGGGGATGCCGTCAGGGCCAGCAGCCTTACGTGCATTAATCCTGTTCAGTGCCACATACATGTCGTAGGGGGTGAGTGTGAGGGGCTGGTGATCAGCAGGGAGCACAGCCTTGATGGCCATCTCTTGATTGTCCCTGTCAAAGCAGCCATAAAAGTGGTTAAGCTCCGCAAGGAAGGAGGCGTCGCTGGATGTGGTGGTGGTGTTTGTGGATCTATAGTCCGTGATGCTCTTGATGCCTTGCCACATGCGTCGGGGGTCGGAGTTGTTATTGAAGTGCTCCTCAATCCTGAGCTTATGGCAGTGCTTGGCCTTCTTGATGCCCCTCTTCAGGTTAGCCCTGGATGAACTGTAGGCTCGAGCATTGCCTGACCTGAAAGCGGTGTCCCTCCAAACCTGTGCTATCCATTCTCTCTCACCTTACTTTGTAATTCGATGTCACTACTTACATGTCTCACAAACAGAGCATTAACATTACCGGAAATACTTTCTAATTGACTGTCATGGGGCATAGTGGATGTGTACAATGATGACACAAAGTACAAGGGCAGTGTCCATTTGCCATTGTACCATCCATCTCTATGTTGTCCTTCGTTTTAACAAATACTGCATTTGCTGAGATTGTTCATTTTGTTTGCACTAAAATAAACTATTTTTCTACTTTTTATGTCTCAGTTTAATTTGGTGTCTTTAATTTGCACTGTCACTTGATTTATGTCTCTCCCCCCTCCTCCCCTCCATTAGCGTGAGTGCGGGAGGGGGGGGGGTAGTTAGTGTGTGATACTGCATGCCGCCTCCCCCCCCACAACCACAAGTTGGGGGTTGACCCAACGGGTCTGCACTTGGTCTAGTATATATATATATATTATATAATTAAAAGTCTGATCTTGACCACTTCCTGTTTGCACTGCATATTGATTTAAAAAAAAACGCTACCACTTACGCTGTGATTTTTGGCCATCTTACTCAGAGTCTCCCTCTGCTGCGCAAGACAAGAGGATATTTATTATCGATGAAAAATAAAAGACTTACTAATGTTTAAAAAATGTTGTCACTCTCGTGTCAATCACGCCATGGCCACGCCCCTTCCGGTGGGAGGGGGGAAGGACTATAAAACCCGGAAGTGTGGACGTGCCTCAGTCGCTGCAAGATGGGGGAGCGAGTGGTCACGACTCTCAGTCTGAGCTGTGAATAACACTGAACACATGCCTACTAAACTGTGAGTGTCGTTTTACTGACCTGTGAGTGCCCTTAATGTGGTTTGAAAATGAAAATGTGGTTTGAAAATGAAGTTTGAAAATGAAAATGTGGTTGGTTTGAAAATGTGGTTGGTTTGAAAAGCAACCAAAATGTGGTTGGTTTGAAAAGCAAGCAAAATATGGTTGGTTTGAAAAGCAAGCAAGGTGTGGTTGGTTTGAAAAGCAAGCAAGGTGTGGTTGGTTTGCAAAGCAATCAAGGTGTGGTTGGTTTACAAAGCAAGCAAGGTGTGGTTGGTTCGAAAAGCAAGCAAGGTGTGGTTGGTTCGAAAAGCAAGCAAGGTTTGTTTGGTTCGGAAACCAAGCAAGGTGTGGTTGTTTCGAAAAGTAAGTTTGAAAATCTATATAATTAAAAGTCAGATTTGGACCACTTCCTGTTTGCGCTGTATATTGATTTTAGAAAAATTGCTACCACTTACAGCTATGATTTTTGGCCATCTTACTCAGAGCCTCCTCCAGCTGTCAGGGTTAGAGGATTTTCCCCATCGATGAAAAATAAAAGACTTATTAATGTTTTAAAAATGTTGAGAATCTCTCTCCTGTCAATCACGCCATGAAGGCCACGCCCCTTCCGGTGGGAGTTGGAGGGACTATAACACCCGGAAGTGTGGACGTGCCTCAGTCGCTGCAAGATGGGGGGATGGAGAGGTCACGACTCTCAGTCTGAGCTGTGAATCAACTGAACACTGAACACATGTCTATTAAACTGAGTGTGGTTTTATGTGCTTTTATGTGGTTTATTTGAACTGTGTTTGGAAGGAATAAATGTTTTACAGTGCCTTTTAACTGCCTTTTAACTGTGCCTCTTAACTGTGCCTTTTAAATGTGCCTTTTAACTGTGCCTTTTAACTGTGGCTAATTGAAAAGTGTGGCTAATTGAAAAGTGTGGCTATTGACTGTGCCTTTATTTTAAAATGTGTTTTGCTTTATAAATGTGGCTTGCGTTTTAAATGTGGCTTGCTGTGCAACAGTTTTTGGAAGGAAACCCCGTGAATAAACGTTTTATTACATCAGGACTGTGTTTAATGCAAAATTGCCACTCAATCCGTGACTTCCGCTTAGTGGAGAGGTGGCGCTGATGGCGCCATTTCCGCTTAGTGGAGAGGTGGTGACGATTGCGTAATTTCCAGAGTTCAGAGCTGCCTTTACGGACCGTTACCACTGATGGCTTGAACCAGCGTCGACGGCACGTGAGTAGCACATACTTCCGCGTTTTAAATGTACTGCAGATGAAAGGCACGGGAGAATTATACCTCCCTAAGAGATCGATCTTATATAAAATATATACAAAATATATATAAAACATATATAAAATGGTCATAAATAGTAAAGGCACTGGAGAATTATTCCTAATGGCCTTTACTATTTATGGCCATTTTATATATGTTTTATATATATTTTACATAAATAAAATAATGACCATTTTATAATTTTAGTCAGGGTAGGCACTACCTACCTTGCCCACCCTGACGGCACGTTCCTGCCGCACTCTTATGCTGTGAGGTTGAATTTGCTGCCTCCACTCTGCTTGGAGTGCTGTGAGGTTGGACTTGTTGCCTGCACCCTGTTTACTGTGAGGTTGGACTTGCTGTGTGTGTATATATGTATGTGTATATATATACATATATACACATGTATATATACATATATACACACACACGCACACACACACACATATATATATATATATATATACACACACACATATCTATATATATACATACATACATACATACATACATACATACATACATACACAGTGGGACCTGTTGTGCCTAGTCCCTCAACGCGACCCATTCCCCAAAGCAATATTCCACCACTCACCCATAGCCCCCAACTGCGCAAGCACAGCTCATTTCCCCTCATCCCTCCCTCCCCTCCATCCTCCCTCTTTCCCCTCTCCTCATCCCCTTCCTAATCCCTCCCTCACCTCTCTCTCCCTCTCCTTTCCACTACAGTCACTCCCACCCTCCCTCAACTCCTCTCCCCTCCCTACCCTCTCCTCTCCCTCTATTCCCCACTCCCTACATCCCCCACTCCTCTCCCTCTATTTCCCCCTCCTCCCCCACTCACCCTCCTCACCTCCCCCCTTTCCCCCCTCTCCGTCCCTACCCCCTCCTCTCCCTCATACCCCCTACTCTCCCTCCTCACCTCCCCAGGATCTCGAGTTTGCTGCTCCTTTCCCCCGCAGCAGGGGCGGTTTCTCTGGCTGCGGCTGCGGCTGCTCTGGCTGTCGCGGCTGTGGCCGTCCCCTCCGGCCGCTTCCGACCAACTGGCTGTGTGGCTGTGGGCGTGCAACGCTGGGCAACGCTGGGCGAGGCAGGCGCCACCGGTGAATGCTAGGACAGGAAACCAATCTGCGTGCCGGTCACTGACAGGAGAGGAGACCAATCAGAGCATGCGCGGTTTATAAGATTTTTAAACCATAATAACTTTGAAACTATACCATTGATTGGAACAAATGTTTGTGCACTTGAGCACAGGAGAAGCGTTAGTGTGTACCGTTTTAGCACAAACAGTAAACAAAAGAAAACCGGAAGAGCACAGAGTTTTAGTTATGTAAGTGGGACACATTGGATCCCAGTCACACAGGAGGCCTGGTCCCCCAATGCAACCCATTCCCCAACGTAATATTCCACCACTCACATTTTCCAATGCAACCCGTTCCCCCAACCCAATATTCCACCACTCACGCATAGCCCCTAACTACGCAGGCGCGGCTCATTTCCCCTCATCCCCGAGCACTCACTCCCTCTCCCCTTCATGTGTGGGAGGGGAAGGGGGGAGGGAGGTGGGGTGTGTGGCGGGAGTGGGGTGGGAGGGGAGGAAGGGAGGGGAGGAAGGGAGGGGGCATGTGTGTAGACGGGGAGGTGTAGGAGGAGGAAGAGGGTGGTGTGGGGGGAGGGAGGCATGGGGCGGGGGTGTATGGGGTGGTGTGTATGTGGGCAGGAGAGTTGTGGGAGGTGGTGGAGGGATGTGGGAGGGTGTGTGTGTGTGTGGCTGGGGGGGGTCTTGGGCGGGGGGTGTTGTGGGGGGAGGGGTGTGCGGGGAGGGGTATATATGGGCGGACTGGAGGGAGGTTGTGGGAAGAAGGGGAGAGGGGGGTATCATGGGGGAGGGGGGGAGGGGCAGGAGCCCGTAAGGGGGACCAGAAGGCTAGGGGCTGGAGCTGGCGGTGCGATGGAGACACACAGGGGGCGCTGGTCACCGGTCGTTCTCCTCCGCCGGGAACAAAGTCTCCGCTTTTCATTTGGTGACATCGACGACATCTCTGACTCCGGGTTAGGCTGGGCTGGGTCTCCGACTCTGGGCTGGGCTGGGTGTCTGATGTTGGGCTGGATCTCTGATGCTGGGCTGGATCTCCGCCGCTGGGCTGCTTTGGGTCCCTCCGAAAATTGTGTCCGGTTGGAATCCTCCGCTGACCATCCTCAGCTCCAGTAAAGACGCAATGGCCCAGGAAGGGGGCGGACGGTCCCGGGAGTGACAGGAGAATAGATCAATCTGCGCAGCGTCGACTGGCAGGAGAAGAGATCGATCTGTGCACGCGTGGTTAAAACATTTTTTGTAAACTTTGCTAACTTGTACACCATTCAACCGATCGGAATCAAACTTGGTGCACTCGCAGCACAGGAGAGTGGTGAGTGAGCCGACGAAAAATCATAGCGCTATCTCGTACCGTTTTTGGGCAAATAGAAAGATTGTGCAAACCGGAAGATAACAAGATCAGAGTTTTAGTTATTTACTGTACCAAGTGGGACCCGTTGGGTCCCAGTCACACGGGAGGCCTGGTCCCCAAGCAACCCATTCCCCAACGCAATATTCCAACACTCAGCCGTTCCCCCAATGCAACCTGTTCCCCCAATGCAATATTCCTCCACTCACCCATAGCCCCTAACTGCACAGGTGCCACTGAGGGGTTCCCGTGGTGATGCCCCTGATCCCCCTTCCTCCCCCCCCCCCCCCCCCCCACTACCCCCCTTGCCCTTTCCCCCCACCCCCCCACGCACTCACTCTATTCCCCCTCAACATCCCCCCCCTCGCATCCGCTTGTATTGGCTCTCTGGCGGCACAGCCATTCCCACCCATAGGGTCCCATTGTGACATAGAACACACAGGCATCACTGCGCAGGCACAGCTGACAGGCACAGCAAGTGGAAAAGGGATTTATTAAAGCTTAAAATGTGAATAACTCTTAAAATATTACAATAATTTAAACGTTAAAGATGAGATTTTTTGTCCACTCTTTCTTGTTGCGTCTCTTATTGCATTCTGCAGCCAGGGAAGGGGTCGGCTTCAGGCGGGGGCTGGTGGGGGCTTGTGGGGGGAGCGTCCTGCAACCAGGGGAGGGGCATGACTTCAGACGGGGCCGGTGGGGAGCACTGCCATGGCCTACCACTGTGTAGCGGGGTGGGTGTGTAGAGTGGGAGGGTTGTGGGGAGGTGGGGGTATGTGGGCAGGAGTGGTGCGGTGGGAGTGGGGGTAGGGGTATGTGTGGCAGGGGGGTGTAGAGTGGGATGGGAGGGGTATGTGGGCAGGCATGTGGGTGAGGGATGAGTAGGGAGGGGGTAGAAGCGGAGGGGAGGGGCTGTATGTCTGAGAGGGGGAGAGGTGTGTGTGGGAGGGGGAGGAGGGTGTGGGAGGGGGAGGGGGATGTGGATGTGGAGGGCAGGTGTGGTGGATGTGTGGGGGAGGGGTGTGTGGGGATGGGGGGTGTGGGTGTGTGTAGGAGAGGGGTGTGTGTGGGCGGGGGTTGTGGAGGGGAGGGAGGGTGTGGGGGAGGGGGCTGTGTGTTGGTGCGGTGTATGTGGGATGAATGGGGGGTAGCGAGCGTTGTGGAGCCAGGGGGGGTGTGTGGGGGTGGGAGGAGAGGTCCCTCCGAAAATTGTGTCCGGTTGGAAACCTCCGCCGGCCATCCTCAGCTCCAGTGGACGCAATGGAAACTTCCGCCGGCCCTCCAGAGTCCCCCTTAGCTCCAGTAAAGACGCAATGGCACAGGAAGGGGCGGACCGTCCGGGGAGTGACAGAAGAAAAGACCAATCCACACGGCGCTGAACGGCAGGAGAGGAGCTCGATCTGCGCACGCACAGTTTTTAAGATTTTCAAACCGCTTTACCTTTACCATCGATCAGAACGAAACTCGGTGCAATCGCAGCACAGGAGAACTGTGAGTAAGCTGGCAAAAAATCATAGTGCTATCGCGTACTGTTTTTGCGCAAATAGAATGGCCGTGCAAACCGGAAGATAACAAGATCAGAGCTTTAGTTATGTACTAGACTAAGTGGGACCCGTTGGGTCCCATGTTCAAACAGGAGGGCTGATCCCCCGATGCAATATTCCACCTCTCCACCAATTCCAATATTGGTGGCCAGTGGGGGGGGGGGGGGGGGGGGGGGAGCTCACTCGCGGCTGGTGGGCTGGCAGTTGACTCATGGCTATTACTTGAAATTCCATTTCTAACAGGGTGCAAGGCCGCCAAATTCAAGTGCAGTTTCCTACCACTTCAAGCAGGGTGCAAGGCCACCGATTCAGGTGCAGTTTCCTACCACTTCAAGCAGGGTGCAAGGCCACCGAATTCAAGTGCAGTTTCCAACCACTTCAAGCAGGGTGCAAGGCCACCAATTTTAAGTGCAGTTTCATACCACTTTCAGCAGGGTGCAAGGCCACCAAATTCAGTGCAGTTTCATACCACTTCAAGCAGTGTGCAAGACTGCCAAATTCAAGTGCAGTTTCATTCCACTTCAAGCAAGGTGCAACGACACCAAATTCAAGTGCAGTTTCATTCCATTTCAAGCAGGGTGCAAGGCCACCAAATTCAAATGCAGCTTCATACCATTTAATGCAGGGGGAAACCACCATAAAACCACACAAAACACCTAGCTCACAGTTCAGTAGACATTCAGTGTGTTCAGTTGATTCACAGCTCAGACAGAGCCGTGACCTCTCCTTCCCCCATCATGCTGAGACTGAGCCACACCCACACTTCTGTGTTTCATAATCCCTCCCCCTCCCACCGGAAAAGGTGTGGCCTTCGTGGTGTGATTGACAGGAGAGAGATTCTCATCATTTTTTAAACACTACTAACACTTTTATTTTTCATTGATGGGAAGAATTCTCTGCACCTGCTCAGCGGAGGGGGACTGAGTAAGATAGCCAAAAATCACAGCCGTAAGTGGTAGCATTTTATCTAAAATCAATATACAGTGTAAACAGGAAGTAAGTGCATTTGCAGTAGTGCCTTTCAACTTCAAGCCAAAGCACCCAAGCCACCATTTGCAGTATGTAGTGCCTTTCAACTTCAAGCCAAAGCACTAAGCCACGATTTGCAGTAAGTAGTGCCTTTCAACTTCAAGCCAAAGCACCCAAGCCACCATTTGCATTAAGAAGTGCCTTTCAACTTCAAGCCAAAGCACCCAATTCACCATTTGCAGTAAGTAGTGCCTTTCAACTTCAATCCAAAGCACCCAAGCCACCATTTGCAGTAAGTAGTGCATTTCAACTTCAAGCCAAAGCACTAAGCCACCATTTGCAGTAAGTAGTGCCATTCAACTTCAAGCCAAAGCACCCAAGCCGCCATTTGCAGTAAGTAGTGCATTTCAACTTCAATCCAAAGCACCAAGCCACCATTTGCAGTAAGTTGTGCCTTTCAACTTCAAGCCAAAGCACCCAAGCCACACTTTGCAGTAAGTAGTGCCTTTTAACTTCAAGCCAAAGCACCCAAACTGGGGTAGAGAGTGAGGGCAGAGAGAGAAGGGGCAGAGGCAGAGATAGAGACAGAGACACAGAGAGAGGGGCAAGAGGGATAGGGAGGTGGAGAGGAGGATAATAGGGAATGTGGGTGAGGGGGGAAAGGTGGGGGAGGAGGGGAGGAGAGAGAGAGGGTGAGAGTGAGGGGGAGAGAGAGTGGGTGCTGAGAGGGGGTGAGGAGGGGAGAGGGGGGGAGGAGAGAAGGGGGGAGAGAGGGGGGGGAGAGAGGGGAAAGAGGGGGAGAGAGAGGGTGTGCTGAGAGGGGAGGGGAGGTGGGGAGCAGGGAGGGGGAGGGACGATGGAGGGAAGGGGGTAGGGGTGTGTGGAGGGGAGGGGGTTTAGGGGAGGAATGGTGGGGGAGGGGATGGAGGGGAGAAAAAGAGGGGAGGGGGGAGAGGAGAGGGGGGAGAGGAGAGGGGGGAGAGGAGAGGGGGAGAGGAGAGGGGGAAGAGGATGGGGGGGGGGGAGAGGAGAGGGGGAGGAGGAGAGGGGGGAGATGAGAGGGGGGGGAGGGGGGGGGAGGAGGAGAGGGGGGGAGGAGAGGAAAGGGGGGGAACAGGAGAGGGGGGGAGGAGAGCGGGGGAGAGGAGAGGGGGGGAGAGGAGAGGGTGGGGGGAGAGGAGAGGAAATGGGGGGCGGGGAACCTAAAAAAAATTTTAGAACCGAAAAAGACACATTCTGCAAGCATTGTAGAACCAAAAGAGACACTTTTTGCAAACTTTTTAGAACCAATAAACACTTTTTGCAAACATTTTAGAACCAATAGACACATTCTGCAAGCGTTTTAGAACCACTAAGGACACTTACATTTGAGTAGACAGGTGTTCAGTGTTATTCACAGCTCAGAGAAACGTGACCCTCTGCCTTCCTCCAGCTTGCAGACAGACACTGATTGAGGCACACTATTTCCTGGTTTTATAGTCCCTGCCGCCAGCAGGGGCAGCAGAGAGAATGGGGAATTTTGTAAAATCATTAACATCTCTGTCATTTTTCATCGACGGGAAAAATCCTTGGCACACATACGGCGGAGGGGGGCTCTGAGCAAGGTGGCCAAAAATGACGGCCGTAGGTGGCGGCGTTCTCTCGGAAATCGCAGCACAGATGGCCAAAACCGGTCAAGAACAGGCTTTTAGTAATATAGATAGATTATTATTGATTATAGATAAATATTGATAGATGATAGATGTGTGTGTAATTCCACTGGGTGGCTCTTCGATGGCATCCTCACCTACAGTCTGTCCTTTTTGTCTTTTTGTTGTTGTTTTTAGTGTGTTTAAAAAGTATGGGTTAATGTTCACTGGTTTGTTTTATGTGGGTGGGGGGGGTCGGGGGAAACTTTTTTCAATCTCTGACCTTGCCGGATTTGTGATTATTTTCCGGATTGTATCTCCAGTCGCTCTGCGTCTTATCATCATGGAGCTGGAGGCCTTGCTGACTGACTTTGAGCCCCACCGTGGGGTGTGGACTTACCATCGAAGCCGATTCCTTGCCAAGGATCGACGCTCCAACTGCGGCCTGCAGACTTTAACATCAAGGAACTCGTAGTCTCGGGTTAAGACCCACGTCGGGATGCTCCAAACCCGCACGACGTTCGACCAGCCCCGACCCGAGGTAAATCGCCCGGCGCGGGGGAGCTGAGATTCCCCCCTGATGCAGGAGCTTGATCGCCCCGACGAGGAGGTCCGCTGCTGGCTACAGGAGTAAGATTGCCCCATCAACGGAAGGTTAGAGGCCCGACCGCTGGAGAACCAAGGAGGGAGAGATTGAACTTTTTTTCGTCTTCCATCACAGTGAGGAATGTGGAGGGGTCACTGTGGTGGATGTTTATGTTAAAATGTGTTTAGTGTGTTTTGGTGTTTTTTATTGGTATGACTGCATGGCAAATCAAATTCCTCCTATGTTGCAAAACATACTTGGCTAATAAAGTATTATTATGATATATCTATACACATACATATATTAGGTATGTTGCAAAGCCTACCTGAAGCGTCGTTGAAGATCTGCTGCTGAGGGTGTGCGCGATTTTGGCGCCGTTTAGAGGGGGCGGGTTTAAAACGCGATTTTCTCTAAGCTGTTCCAATCGAAAATGTTCAGCCTAGTTAATTATTAACGAAAAATCGCTGGAAGACCCCGTCGCAAAAGCTATTATTAGGTTTAAAGGCCTTGAATAATAGTTATAGTAGTTTAAAAATCAATCTCTAAACCCGCGACCTCCAGCAACCGCAGGGTCTCATAAAGCAAATAGCAGAAGTTAGGTTGTATATTTTTACATTAAAAAGGGCTTCTAAAGATCCATTTATACTAAGTTTAATATTGCGAGTAGCTCAATTTGGGCCCATTATATCGCGCAGTATTTTTCTCGGCATTTGAGGCACAAATCTACCGCAATGTGAACGTTCTAAACCAGCGCGTTCCACAGGGACCCACTGGAAAGCTGATTTAAATGGGCATTTATTTACAGCAATTAAACACTAAATTCCTTCCATTTGGCCTATAAATTAATGTAAATGAGATTTAAAAATCATGTTTTATTGTGAATTATTTGTGAATATTATTTGGACATTTAGGCTATTTAAAATGTTAATCATTTATTAAGAAATGGATAGATGTTTAGATCTAGTAATTGAAGTCTGAAATTAGCTACAATTAGGTAACTAACTAATTATATGCTTTAATTTCAGGTCATCCAAGTAAGATTATTTTATATTTGTTTCAGAATGCTTCAATCTATGATAACTGAAAATTTCATTCAGTTCTCTTAATTTTTAAGAAAGTTATGGGCTTTTGACTGTTCACGATCACAGCTTTTTTGTTATGTCCATAGAAAATCAATAGGGAACAAGATGCTCATTTCCCAGTATGAAAATGGCCATAACTTTTTAAATACTTGAGATATGAAAGTGAATTAGGTGTCAAATTAAACTTATTTTTATGCTTTATCTGATGGGATAAATTACAGACTTGATTTTTAAAATCTCAAAATTTTGTAACATTGCTACATATATATATTTACACATTCTGAATAGATTATTTCAGAAGATGGTGAAAAAAAATACCAGCAGGAAATTCAAACGGAAAAGGAAGCGGGCGCTGTCGTCGTGCAAGTTGTTGCCATTGCACAGTGTGAGTTGTGAGCGCACACAGTATGGAAGCGGGGCGCTTGTAGCCCTGGTGTTGGACACATCTCGCATTCATGCATCCTGCACAGGCTCTGCGGATCTGCCTCCTGCTCTCCAGCCTCCTGCTCGCCCGGGCTGAGGAGAGCAGCTACCGCTTCGAGAGCAGCACCAACAACATGGCCATGAGCAGCCGGGGGGGCGGCAGGGTGTTCGTGGCCAGTAACAACTACTTGCACCAGTTCACCCGGGGGCTGGTGCTGGAGCGCTGGAACCGCACCGGCCCGCGTCTGGACGGACCGTGTGAGAAGGGCCAGGGCTGCTGCCAGCGCTGGACCAACACCACCAATGTCAACCGCATCTTGGTGGTGGACGAGGGCAACCGGCACCTCATCACCTGCGGCACCGTGAGGGGCGGCGCCTGCGAGGTGCGCCAGCTCAGCGACATCAGCGATTCCCAGCAGAACGAGAAGGGCCGAGTGGCCACACTGGACTTGAGGGCCTCCACCCTGGCTTTCCCGTTGCTTATCGACAATTCGACCCACATGCTGACCGCCGTCACCTCCACGGGCGAGGACAGCAGGTTCACCCCCGCCGGCTGCAAGGGCGATGACAGCTACTACGCGATCATGGAAACCCGCATCCTCTTAAGGTCTCTGGAGGGCCAAGTGACCGGGAGCCTCTTCCTCAACTACGATTCCGCATTTGATAAGCCGTCCGTAGACCTGCCAACCTCCGAGGAGCACCAATTCGTGCAGGGTTTCCACCTTAACGGCGCAATCTACATCTCAGTCAATGCAGCCAACGCCAAAGTCGTCTTCGCCAATGTTTCTAGCGTCAGGCAAGGCGTTCTGGTCAACGTCTCCTGCAGCTTAGCTGGGAGTGGGCCCCTCCAGGTCTTGTCGTCTGCCCTGGTCAGCACCGCCGGCTCCCCGTCCTTCCTGGCCGCTGTGCTCTCTCGCCAGGAACAGCCGCAACACAATGCGCTCTGCCTCTTCGAGTTGGGGCGCTTCAACGCCGTCAAAAAGGTACGTTTTGCTTGGAAGATAGACACAAAATGCTGCAGTGACTCAGCGGGACGGGCAACTTCTCTGGGGGTAAGGAATGGGTGACGTTTCAACACCTTGTCCTACTGATTCACTACCTTCAGTGTCTGAAGAAGGATTCCGACCCGAAGGTCAGCCCATCACCCACTTCTAAGGATGGAAATATCAAATACTAGAGGGCATAGGTTTAAGGTGAGAAGGGCAATGTTTAAAGAAGGTATGCGGAGCAAGGTTTTTACACAGAGTGGTGAGTGCCCGTAACACTGTGAGAGGTAGTGGCGGAGGCAGATACGATAGTGATGTTTAAGAGGCTTTTGGATCGGCACAGGAAATGGAAAAACAAAAAATGGTGGCAGCGCGGGCACATCGCGACGCCCCGTGTCTCCCGAGAATTTGCGAACTAGCGATAATCTACTTACTTGTACTTCAGAAGGTCTAGGGGCGGCACGCACATCCCCATCCATATTAACGGGACGGAGGTGGTTTCTGGGGATCAACATCTCCGATGACCTCTCTTGGACCCACAATACCTCAACACTGGTCAAGAAGGCTCACCAGCGTCTCTCTTTCCTGAGGAGACTAAAGAAGGTCCATTTGTCTCCTCAGATTCTGGTGAACTTCTACCATCGAGAGCATCCTTACCAACTGTATCACAGTATGGTATGGCATCTGCTCTGTCTCCAACTTCAGAGGGTGGTGAAAACTGCCCAACGCATCACCGGTTCCTCACTCCCCTCCATTGAGTCTGTCCAAAGCAAGCGATGTCTGCGAAGGGCGCGCAGCATCGGCAAGGACTGCTCTCACCCCAGCCACAGACTGTTTACCCTCCTCCCATCCGGGAGACGCTACAGGTCTCTCCGTTGCCGGACCAGCAGGTCCAGGAACATCTTCTTCCCTGCGGCTGTTACACACTTAACTCTGCACCTTGGTGATTGCCAGTTTACCCCCCCCCCCCCCCCCCCCCCCCCCCCCCCCCCCCCGGACACTCCTTCCCCCAGAAAAATTGCACTACTACTACTGTATGTATGTATATATATTTATTGCTCATTATTCAATGTTCGCTCTTCTGGGAAGATGCTAACTGCATTTCGTTGTCTCTGTACTGTACACTGCACAATGACAATAGAGATTGAATCTGAATCTGAATCTGGAGGGATATGGGTCATATGCAGGCAGGTGGGAGTTGGTCTTGGCATCATGTTCAGCACAGACATTGTGGGCTGAAGGGCCTGTTCTGGTGCTGTACTGTTCTATGTTCTATCTGTTGAAGTGGACATATCACTAGGGAGAGGTAAAATCCTTTCCAGACTCTTAAAGAATGGAAGAAGAGATAAGTGTAGATTTGACTTTGCAAACATCTTTAGAGGAGGAATTGGAGGATGGCCATCTTTGTGTATAGCCCCAGGAGATACTAAATATTTCTCATCCGTTTTTACCGAAAGCTAGATTACAGAACTTAAGGAATTGAGGCATAGGCGTTGTGATGTCTTGGGTCGTACACGGATTACCAAAGAGTGGGCATTGGTGGCTTTAGAGAGCAGTGAGCTGGATAAGTCTGCAGAGCCCCATCAAGTACATCTTTGGACCTTGTGGGAAGCTGAGTCAAAGAAACTGCAGAGGCTCGTGCAGATATGGTCCAATCACTGAGCCCAGTGGGGGGAGGGGCGTGGTCCAATCTCTGAGCTGTGAGGGGGTGCTCTAGAAATACAGGCACAAGGTTCCCTGAATGTGTAGGAAGAAACTGCAATGCTGGTTTACACTGAAGATGGACACAAAATGCTGGAGTAACTCAGCGGGACAGGCAGAATCTCTGGAGAGAAGGAATGGGTGACGCTTCGGGTCGAGACCCTTCTTCAGACTCAGAAGGTGGTGAATTAGTAGAACAAGATGGGGAAGAAGGTGTTTGGCACGCTCGCCTGTATTGGAAAGAGTATTGAGTGTAAAGTTGTTGGCGAGACCAGTCTTGTTGTATTGTGTGCATTTCTAATCACCCGGCTATAGGCAGGAAAGGGTGCAGATAAGATTCACCCAGATGCTACCTGGATTTTCAGGCTTGGGTTATAAAGAAAGTTTGGATAGACTGCAACTTTTTTATTTGGAGTGTAGGAGACTGAGAAGTGGCCTTATTGAGGTGTACATGAGATGTGATGGGCGTGTTTTGTACACAGAGGGTGGTGGGTGCTGGGAACGTGCTGCCAGGGGTGGTGGTGGGGGCAGATATGATGGTGACATTTAAGGGGCTCTTCGATGGGCACGGAATGCAGGGAATGGAGGGAATGGAGGGATAAGGATTACGTGCAGGCAGATGAGATTAGTATAACCTTTCCACTCCCCTACTCCAACCTTACCCCCTCTGAACGTACAGCCCACCGCGCACTCTGCAGCAACCCTGACATTACAATCAAACCCACCGACAAGGTAGTCTGTTCGCTGACCTCTGACTACTCAGACACCTCCTCCTACTGATCCTTGGACCATGATCCAACAGATGAGCACCAGTCCTTAATATCAAACACAATTACTGATTTCATCACTTCTGACTGTCTGCCTTCCACAGCCTCCAACCTTATTGTTCCCCAGCCCCGCACAGCCCGTTTTTATCTTCTCCCCAAAATCCACAAACACAACTGCCCTGGTAGACCCATTGTTTCTGCCTGCTCCTGTCCCACGGAAATGATTTCCACGTACCTCAACTCCATCCTATCCCCCCTGGTCCAATCTCTCCCGACCACATGTCGTTTGTCTCTTTACTGACTTCCACTCTCCGAGCCCCCACTCCCTCATCTTTACAATGGACGTTCAGTCACTCTACACCTCCATCCCTCACCAGGAAGGCCTTAAACCCTTATGTTTCTTCCTCAACCGCAGAACCATCCAATTTCCCTCTACTAACACTCTACTCTGCCTAGCGGAGCTGGTCCTTGTAACAATAGGATTGTTTATTTAAGTACTGTTGTACGGGGGACTGGTTTAGAGGAGACACCGGGGACGCGCGGCCCAGTTCGGATGATGACTGCACAAAGACAATAAAGTTCAAGTAAGCAAGACTGCTTTAATCGTCCATTATGTATAGTCCAGATAGAGACAGAACATAATGAAACATGGTGGCAGCGGTGGGATGGACGTCGAAAATTGTCAGAATTAACTAGAAAAGTGAAAGTTTAGCTAGCTAGCAGCAGGCTAACGTTAGCCTTACAGAAGCCGGCAAAGAAGAAAAAATGCAGTTGAACAATTGAAGCCAGTAGCTTGTTTTCAGTGGGCTCGTAGCCAACAGCACACCAAAGACACAACAAAGCACAAAAGATAAGCAGTTAGCCTTCAGCATCGGCAAAGAAAAAAAACAACAGCTAGCTGACAGCAATGGAAGGGCTAAAACCCCCTGGAACTTTGGTTTTGGACTCCAACAACTTGGCGAAGTCATGGAAAAATTGGAAGGAGGAGTTCACACTGTACATAGACCTTACCATGCCAGACGCCGAAGAGACCACAAAAGTCAAGCTATTCAACTATCTCATCGGAGAAAAAGGCAGAGAACTTTGGGCAACTTTGTCGAGTGCTAGCCCTTCAGCGAGGACCACAGTGAGTTCAATGATCATACAGTTTGACGAGTACTGCAACCCAAAGGTGAACGAGACTGTGGAAAGGTACCGATTCTTCATGAGGAACCAAGGATTGGATGAAAACGTGGACAGCTATGTAACAGACTTGAAAATACTTGCTAGTAGTTGCAATTTTGGGGACATTTGAGATTCATTGATTAGAGATCGATGTGTGTGGTACAAATAGCTCAGCACTGAGGGAGAGATTACTCAGGGAAGAGAAGCTGACTCTTGAGACATGCCTGCACATATAGAGCTGTCAAGGGAGAATAGCAGAACACTGCAAGGACAGACAGTGGAGGAGGTACATGCACTGAAACAGGCAGAAGAGAGACAAAAAGACAATGAGATACTGTGCAAGTTTTGTGGTAGAACACACGAGAGGAATAAGAAAAAATGCCCAGCTTTTGGAAAAAAGTGTAAGAAGTGTGGAAAGGAAAATCATTTTGCAGCTCAGTGCAGATCGAGACAAGAGAGCAGTAGGAAAACTAAGAAAGTGCATGCAGTTACAGAGCAGACTAGTGACAGTGACTCTTATGAGGATGTCAACTGTATAACTGAAGCAAATAGAGAGGATGAAACTGTAAACCAGGTTAAAAACAGCCACAGTCAGGGCCAGCAGCTCTTTGCAGGAATGAAGATAGGGGAAAAGTTAGTTGACTTCCAGATAGACTGTGGGGCCACCTGTAATATCATCCCCATCGATCTACTAAACCCAGACACACAGTTAGAGCACACTGAGAAGGTGCTAGTGATGTATATAACAAGACCAAGTTGACTCCTCTGGGTACATGTAATGTTAAGGTCAGAAACCCCAGAAACAACAAGCTGTACCGACTAGAGTTTCAAGTGGTTGACCAGAGTAGCAGAATCCCTTTATTGGGCAGAAAAGCCAGCGAGGCAATGAAGTTGTTCAAAGTACAGTGCGAGAATATTCTGGCTATAGACAACATAGTGAAGAAAGAGCCGAGCCCAGTGACAAAGGGAGAAAGTGGCAAACACGTGACCATGGACAAAATAAATGAAGAGTTTGAGGATGTGTTCACCGGAGATGGCTGCATGGAGGGTGAATATAGAATAGAGATAGATGACAGAGTACCGCCAGTGAAACTGCCAAAGCGCAGAGTGCCTGTAGCTATGATGACACCTCTACAAGAGGAACTCAAAGATCTAGAGAGAAGAGGGATAATCACACCAGTGGAACGCAGCACTGACTGGATCAGTAGCATGGTCGCAGTGAGAAAACCTAATGGGAAGCTGAGGATCTGTATAGACCCAAAACCTCTGAATCTAAAAAGTAGTCACTATCCACTCCCAACTATAGATGACATCCTGCCGGAGATGTCAAAGGCAAAAGTATTCACAGTCTGCGACGTGAAGCAAGGCTTCTGGCACGTCAAACTAGAGGAAGAGTCGAGCTTCCTTACCACATTCGCCACTCCATTTGGCCGCTTCCGTTGGCTAAGGATGCCGATGGGAATAAGCCCAGCACCTGAAGTGTTCCAATGAAAGCTCATGCAGGCCCTGGAGGGCCTCCCAGGAGTCTGCGTCATAGCAGATGATGTGTTAATCACGGGGGAAGGAGCAACACAAGAGGAGGCAGGAAAGGACCACGACGAGAAAGTCAGACGCTTTCTAACCAGGTGCAGAGAGCGCAACATCAAGCTGAACGCGGACAAATTCAAGCTCAAACAAAAAGAGGTACCCTACATAGGTCATCTGCTCACGGCCGAGGGACTGAGGGTTGACCCGGAGAAAGTACGGGCAATCAGAGAGATGCCAGGCCAACGGACGTGAAAGGGGTACAGAGATTAGTTGGGATGGTCAACTATCTTTCTAAGTTCTATGACCACCTTTCAGATGACTGAGATTCTGAGACAACTCGCGCGCAAGGAGAACATGTGGGAATGGACGGACATCCAAGAAGGGGCGTTTCAAAGACTGAAAGACAAAATCGCTAAAGCACCAATTCTACAGTACTACAACAAGGAAAAGGAGTTGACACTTCAGTGTGATGCATCTGACACGGGACTGGGGGCCGCCCTGACACAGAAAGGTAAACCGGTAGCATTTGGTAGTAGGGCACTCACACTAACTGAAAGGGGCTATGCCCAAATAGAGAAAGAATGCTTAGCCATAGTGTTTGGGATGGAAAAGTTCCATCAGTATACTTATGGTAGAGAGGTCACAGTACAAAGCGACCACAAGCCTCTAGAAAATATACACAGAAAGCCATTACTTAGTGCACCTAAGAGACTGCAGAGAATGCTACTCAGGCTGCAGCAGTATGATATCAGTGTGACCTATGTTCCAGGCAGGGACATGCTACTTGCAGACATGCTGAGTAGAGCATACTTACCAGAGAGCACTAAGGGAGAGAGTGAGACAGATATAGAGACTGTGAACATGGTCAGCTACCTACCCATTTCAGCAGAGAGGCTGAGTGCCATCAGGGCTGCAACAAAAGATGACACAAAGTTACAGAGTGTGGCAAACAGAATACTGTCAGGGTGGCCCAAGAGAAAAAAGGACTTAGTGACATCAGGCACTACCACACTTTCCAAGATGAACTGAGTTTCCAGGACGGCATAGTGTTCTGAGGAGACAGAGCCGTGATACCTGACGCACTCAGGGTGGACATCACTCACAGGATCCACTCCTCTCACCTGGGAGTAGAAGGATGTCTGAGGCGAGCGAGGGAGTGTGTATACTGGCTTGGAATGAACGAGGAGATCAAGACCTTCATCGCCAAATGTGACATATGTAGGTTAGTGGACCCAAAGCAACAAAGAGAGACACTACATCCACATGACATGGCCAGCAGACCCTGGGCCAAGGTAGGAACGGACCTTTTCTCCTTTCACAATAAAGACTATCTGATAACAGTAGATTATTATTCAAACTTTTGGGAGGTCGATTATCTACCTGACACTAAGAGCAACACAGTGATCAAAAAACTCAAGGCCCACTTTGCCCGACAGGGGATTCCTGACATTGTTATCTCGGATAACGGACCCCAGTATGCATCACAAGAGTTTCAGCACTTCAGCCAGAAGTGGGGCTTTGAACACAGGACATCGTCGCCGGGATACCCGCAGAGTAATGGGAAGGCGGAGTCAGCGGTAAAGACAGCCAAGTACCTGATGCTGAAGGCTGCAGCAGCGAGACAGGATCCGTACTTGGCAATGCTGGATCATCGCAACACACCGAGCCAGGGCCTCAACACAAGCCCGGCACAGAGACTCCTAAGCAGGAGGACCAGGACCCTGCTTCCCACAAAGGACACTCTGCTGAAGCCAGAGGTGACACACGATGAACAGGGACTGAAATACAACAGACAGAGACAGGAAAAGTACTACAACCGCACAGCAAAAGACATGGACACTCTGAAAAGAGAGGACAGTGTGAGAGTACAGCCCTGTGACACACACAAGGGTTGGAGACCAGCGAGAGTGGTCCAACAGGTGAGCCATAGATCGTATAAGGTGGAGTTAGAGTCAGGAGGTGTTCTGAGACAAAATCGTCGCCACCTCAGACACAATCTCACCACGCTCACACCAACACAAAACACACCCACACCAACAGTGACTGAGGCGGCCATACCACCAGATGGCCCAGCAGAGAACCAAGACACGGTCACCAGGTCAGGTCGACAAGTTGTCACCACGGTCACCAGGTCAGGTCGACAAGTTGTCAGACCCCGCTACCTGACAGACTATACTCAGTGATTAGAGTATGGACTATGAAAAAAAAATAAAAATGAAAATGTGTTGTTTATGCACTTGTTGGAAAACGGATGTTTTGAACTGTTGATTTATTATTGCTTATGTTGTTAGATCTGTTGTAAATGAGCAGAGCATATGGTACAAGTGTTGTACATAATACCTAAGGGAAAGAGACTAACTTGAAAAAAGAAAAAGAAAGATGTAACAATAGGATTGTTTATTTAAGTACTGTTGTACGGGGGACTGGTTTAGAGGTGACACCGGGGGCGCGGCCCAGTTCGGATGATGACTGCACAAAGACAATAAAGTTCAAGTAAGCAAGACTGGTTTAATCGTCCATTATGTATAGTCCAGATAGAGACAGAACATAATGAAACAGTCCTCACCCTCAACAACTCTCGCCTTGACTACTCCCACTTCCTCAAAGTCCAAGTCGTAGCTATGGGCACCCGCACGGGCCCCAGCTATGCCTGCCTCTTTGTAGGTACGTTGAACAATCACTGTTCCAGGCATACACTGGCACTGGCCTTGTACATAAGTCTATGAAAGTAAGCCAGGGCTCGAAATAAACGGTTGCCCGGGTACCACTGACCACTCAAAGCGCCGCCGGGCAACCTAAACACCGAGTAATTTTGCCCTGCTTGGCAACCAGATACTGGTTTGTACCGAAGATAGACACAAAAACTGGAGTAACTCCGCGGTTCAGGCTGCATCTCTGAGAAAAGGAATTTTGTGTCGGCGGTGATGGCTGTATTGCGTTGGGAAAGATACTAGGTGAGGGGTGACGAAGGTCTCAGCGAATTGACGGGCCCTCCGAACAGCGGCAGCAGCAGCCACGGCCGCGTAGCAGTTCCATCTCCTCCTCCTCCCACACCCCGCCCGCCCTGATAAGGGCCTCTGCTTGCAAACCCGCTAATGGGGGACTGGTTAGAGGTGACTTTTAAACAAACCCTTCCCGCACGCCGAGCCTCTCCCCCTCCCTCCATCCTCCTCCCGGCCTCGGCGTGCAGGGGGGGTTTGTTTTAAAAGTGCGCCGTTAGCGGGTTTGCATGCAGCGGCCCTTATCAGGGCGGGCGGGGTGCGGGAGGAGGAGGTGGATGGAGCCGCTGTCGTTGTCCGCTGTCCCGCGGCCGCTGCTGCTGCTGCTGTGCGGGACCCGTCATTCGCTCCGACACTTCTGAAGCACGCTGCACCATAGATCATTTAGCTATAGGATCTTTGAGCTGCCACCGCTCGGCCCCGCACCTTGCTGTTGGCTGGCGGAGGAGGGAGGCTGATGGCAAGGAGTTCCCAACGTCCAAGGCAGCGGGCGATGTTGTCCGCAGGAGCGCTGACCCTCTTCCTCCATACCTCGCGCCCCTTCTCTCTCTCTCTCTCTTGTACGCCCCCTCCACCCCATTATCCTGGGACCCTCCTCTCCATCCCGCACTGATCCCCATTCCCGCCTCTATTCAGTCCTCACTAACATCCCCTGTGCTCCCCTCCCCATCCCCCCCCCCCCCCCAATCTATTCATCCTGCGCTGATCACCCTATCAACCTCGCATTGATTCTCCTGCCACCCCCCCCCCCCATCCATCCTACACTGGTTCCCCAATTCACCCGTACTTACCCCTTTCCCATCCATCCTGTACTGACCCACCCTCCATTTACCCTGCACCTTCCCCTCATTCATCCTGTAGTGATCTCCCATTCATCCTGCACAGACCCTCCGATCCACACTGTACTGACACCCCCCCCCCCCATTCATCCTGCGCTGATCTCCCCCCCCCCATCCATCCTGTACTGATCCTCCCATTCAACAAGAATGCAATCTCGACCCGAAATGTTGCCTATTTCCTTCGCTCCATAGATGCTGCCTCACC
Organism: Amblyraja radiata; assembly: GCF_010909765.2. Taxonomy (NCBI): domain Eukaryota; kingdom Metazoa; phylum Chordata; class Chondrichthyes; order Rajiformes; family Rajidae; genus Amblyraja; species Amblyraja radiata. Next base: position 6,156,673 of record NC_045976.1, on the reverse strand, counting down.
CGCTGAGTTTCTCCAGCACTTTTGTCTACCCCATCCATCCCATACTGAACCCCCCCATTCAACACCACTGACATCCCCGTGCTCTCCCCTCACAATTTTACCTACTCCAACCAACAGAGATACTGTCTTATAATATTGTTGCATGACATTGTGGGGTATATCATGTCTTGATTGGTGAATATGTTTAGTTTGTGACTTTATTTGAAGCAGAAATAATATGTGAATGCTTCATTGAGTATAATTCCGACTGGTAACTACACACTTCGTCCGAGCACATTATCGCACGCGTCAGCAACCGTCTTAAATGACCACCTAAACCTGTCATTTGGCACCCTAAAAAGCTGCCCAGGTTGCCCGGCTGGCAACAGGGAAAAAAGTAAGCGAGAGCCCTGTAAGCATGCAGATACAGCAGGCAGTTGAAGAAAGCGAATGGCATGTTGGCCTTTATAACAAGAGGAATCGAATATAGGAGCAAGAGGTCCTTCTGCAGTTGTACAGAGCCCTAGGAGACTACACCTGGAGTATCGTGTGTAGTTTTGGTCCCCTAATTTGAGGAAAGGCACTCTTGCTATTGAGGGAGTGCAGGGTAATTCCCGGGATGGCGGGGGACTGTCATATGCTGAGAGAATGGAGCAGCTGGGCTTATACACTTTGGAGTTTAGAAGATGAGAGTGATCTCATTGAACATATAAGATTGTTAAGGGCTGACGCACTAGAGGCAGGAACACATGTTCCTGATGTTGGGGAGTCCAGAACCAGGGGCCACAGTTTAGGAATAAGGAGGTAAGCCATTTAGAACGGATGATGAACACTTTTTCTCACAGAGAGTGGTGAGGTCTGTGGATCTCTGCCTCAGAGGGCAGTGGATGGCAGGTTCTCTGGATGCTTTCAAGAGAGAGCTTAGATAGGGCTATTAAAAAATAGCAGTCGGATATGGGGAGAAGGCAGGAATGGGGTACTGATTGGGGATGATCAGTCATGATCACATTGAATGGCGGTGCTGGCTCAAAGGGCCAAATGGCATTCTCCTGCACCTATGGTCTATTGTCTTTGTCTATCGTCTATCCCCAAAATTCTATCTCGTCACATTGATGACTGCATCGGTGCTACCATCCTGCACCCATGCAGAACTCATAGACTTCATCAACTTCACCACCATTTTCATCCTGCACTCAAGTTTACTTGGACCATCTCCGACACCTCCCTCCCTTCTCGATCGGGTCCACAGTCACCATCATAGGAAATAGACTATTGCAAACCGACTGACTCCCCAACTATATCGACCACACTTTCTCCACCCTGCTTCCTGCAAAGACTCTATTCCCTACTTGCAATCTGCACCCAAGATGCGTGTTCCATACTAGAACATCCGAGATGTCCTAATTCTTTAGATAACGGGGGTGCCCCTCTCCACCATTGATGAGGCCCCCACTCGTATCTCCTCAGTACCCTGCAGCTCCCGCCTTGCTCCCCCTCATCGCAACAGAGACAGAGTCACCCCTAGTCCTTACCTTCCCACCCATCAGCCATCGCATAAAACACATAATCCTCAGAAATTTCCGGCCACCCTCCAACAAGATCCCACCACTAGCCACATTTCCCCATCTCCACCTCTTTCCACCTTCCGTAGAGACTATTCCCTCCGCAACCCTGGTTAACTCATCCCTTCCCACCCGAACCACCGCCTCCCCAGGTACCTTCCCCTGCAACGCAGAAGATGCCAACACCTGTCGCTATACCTTCTCCCTCGACTCTGTCCAGGGACCCCGACAGTCCTTTCAGATTAGCAGAGATGCACTTGCACCTCCTCCAACCTCATCTACTGTATCATTGTTCAAAATGTGGACTCTTATACATTGGCAAGACCTAACGTAGACTGGGCGATCATTTCAACGGGACACCTTCGCTCAGCCCGCGTAAACCAACCTGATCTCCCGGTTGCTGGACACTTTAATTCTCTCCCCATTCCCACATGGACCTTTCGGTCTCCTCCATTGTCCGAGTGAGGCTAACGCAAATTGGAGGAACAGCATCTTCATATTTCACTTGGGCAGCTTGACAACCTAGTGGTGTGAATAGTGATTTATTTCACTTCAGTAGCCCCGGCATTCCTCCTCTCTCTCTCTCTTCTCTCTCTGGTCTCTCCCCCCTCCCAAGCTGCACTAGCTTCTTATTTTCACCCATAGGCTTACAATGGCCTGTCTCCTGTTACTTTTTTGCATGTCTTTCATTCATTGTCTAAATTCACCGTCTAAATCTCTAATTTCCCTTATCCCTAACCAGTCTGAAGAAGGGTCTCGACCCGAAATGTCACCCATTCCTTCTCTCCAGAGTTGCTGCCTGTCTCAATAGACAATAGTCTTGCTGAGTTACGCCAGCTTTTTGTGTCTATCATCGGTTTTAAACCACCATCTGCAGTTCCTTCTTACACAGTATATTTTGGCATCAGATTCAGCACAGACATTCTCAGCGAAGGGCCTGTTTCCCGTGCTGTGCTGTTCTATGTTCTAATTGAGATGAGGAAGCACGTTTTCACCCAGTAAGTGGAGTGCCTGGATTGCCGTGACAAGGGAAATACTGCCAGTAGAATGCTAGCATTCCCTTTTGGCGGAGAAGTGGACACTCAGGATTGCCAACATGGCTTTGTATGCAACGGGTCGTGTCACACTAACTTGATTGAAGTTTTTGAGGAGGGACAAGGGAGATTGATGAATGCTGGGACAGTGGATGTTGTATACATGGATTTTAAAGGCTTTTGATATGGTAGCATATAAGATGCTTTTAGATAGCCACATGGGAGTGCAAGGAAGATAGGGACATGGATCATGTACAGGCAGATGCGGTCGGTTTAACAAAGCATCATGTTCAACACCAACGCTGTGGGCCGAAGGGCCTGATCCTGTGCTGTACTGTTCTATGTAGAAGGTTCCAATGTAGATCTGGAAGGAAAACTTGCAGGACTGTGGGGTCCAGTGGCGTGAGTAAGAAGGGGTTATGGGGAGAAGGCAGGAGAATGGGGTTGAGAGGGAAAGATAAATCTGCCATGATTGAATGGCGGAGTGGACGATGGTCTGAATGGCCTAATTCTGCTCCTAGAACTTAGGAGAGAGGTGGGGCCAGGACAAAGTCTGGCAAGTGATAGGTGGATACAGGTTGGAGGGATTTTGATTGTCAGATGGGTGAACAAAAGCCAGAGATTGGAAGAAGACAAAAGACTGAGAGAGACAAAGGGCAGAGATGGAAATCTCTGCAGGGATGTTTTTTCTCAGGTGACGCTACGCTGATGATTCAGCTGCACCTTTTGTGATGCATTAGATTGTACCCCATAATTAAATACAGCCAGTATGTATCTCCTAGTATTTACAGATGCGGGCAGTACAGTGGTGCAGCGGTAGTTGCTGCCTCACAGCGCCAGAGACCCAGGTTTGATCCTGATTATGGATGCTGTCTGTACGGAGTTTGTACGTTCTCCATGTGACCTGCATGGA
>NC_045976.1:6074605-6152685 GCF_010909765.2 Amblyraja radiata | reverse complement strand
TTAAGGGGCTTCCATTTTGATATTATGTTTGTTTTCTTTGTTATCAAAGTTACGGTCCATCTCTGGAACACTGCCTCAGTTTTGGGGTGACTCATAGGAATTCCTGGTCGATGCCACTTAAAGTGGAAGAGGAGAATTGACAATGGGTGTCTGGTGGTGCAGAAGCCTAGGTAAACAGAAGGTGGTTATGTTAAAGAAAACAAATACAGCACGGTGGCGCAGCGCTAGAGTTGCTGCCCTGCAGTACCTGAAATCTGGATTTGTTCGTGACTGAAGGTACACAAAAAATGCTGGAGAAACTCAGCGGGTGCAGTAGCATCTATGGAGCGAAGGAAATGGCGACGCTTCGGGCCGAAACCCTTCTTCAGACTGATGGGGGTGGGGGGGGAGAAGGAATGAAAAGGGAGGATGAGGAGCCGGAGGGCGGGGGGTGGGAGGAGACAGCTCGAGGGTTAAGGAAGGGGAGGAGACAGCAAGGGCTAGCAAACTGGGAGAATTCAACGTTATGCCATCCGGACGCAAGCAACCCAGGCGGAATATGAGGTGCTGTTCCTCCAATTTCCGGTGTTGCTCACTCTGGCAATGGAGACTTGTTCTTGACTGTGTGTGTTTAGGGCCTGTCCCACTTGGCAATTTTTTTGGTGACTGCCGGCGTCATTGACTGACGTATCAGGTTCGCCGAAAGATTTTGAGCATTTCAAAATCCAGCAGCGACAAAAAAATGTTGCGACATTGAGGGGACACCGCTCGTCAATACGTCATCACGCCACGTCACCGCCACATCACGCCACAACTTTATCGGTGACCTGATACGTCAGTCAATTATGCCGGCAGTTGCAGAAAAAATCGCCAAGTGGGACAGGCCCTTTTGTCTGTATGGAGTTTGTGCGTCCTTCCTGTGACCTACGTGGGTTTCCTCCGGGAGCTCTGGTTTCCTCCCACACTCCAAAGAAGTACAGCTGTAAATTATGCTCCTCTGACAGACACAGAACAACAAACACAGCATAATCCAACCCCAATGGCAGCTGTCAACCTCATTTTGCTTATGTTAATTTTGCAATTGCTATTTGTTCCTCCATAGTTCCCACCTCACAAACTATTACCCGTTCTGCCAAGTAACTCCAAATTCATCTTATTTCGGATTAGGCCAGTGTAACAAACTAGGATTGAAAGAGATCTTGTGGTTAAGGATCGTCTGGAAAGTCGCAATCACAACTTGTGTTGAACTGCAGCCACAGTTTCAGGCAAATGCCCACGATTCAAAACCAGTTATCTCAAATAAGGTATGAAAGTATAGTGGACTATAAAAATAGGCTGAAAGAATGGTGTACAAGGAATGACAGCTATTTTGCAATATATTCAGCAGTGTGATATCCCAATCAGAAAGAATGAGTCAATGAAAAAGATGTACAAACTATGGTTAACAAAGGAGGTCAAAGAATATATTTTTTAAACTGGATCACACAGTAGCAAAAGTATTATTAAGAATTATTCAGAATGCAGCAGCAGGGACTAAAGATTGAGAAAAATTGAGAGTGAACTGGCAAGTAACATCAAAATAAATACAGAAGAGGGTAGAAACAAGGATCTGCAGTGCACTCTATACATGCCAAGGAAACACGTGACGTGTGTGGAAAATGTGTCCACATTTTGTACTTTCCAGATGATTATAGTTTGAGAAATGTTTCAGTTGCACAGCAATTTTAGAAGGGTCCCGACCCAAAACATCACCTATCCACTTCTCCAGAGATGTTGGCTGAGTTACTCCAACCACTTTGTGTTTTTTTTAACCAAAGATAGTTGCTAAGCTCAGAGAAACTTTGATACAAATACATCGATAGATGCTCCTGAACACATCATCAGTGATGTAACCTGGGGTCATGGGTGTTTCAGGCCTTTCAACATCAGACACCCTCACACAGGCGACCCAGCCGTGGTTGATCAGACCACGACTTGTGTTCAAATGGCATTTGCTCCTCCCCATGGACCTCCTCTCCTGATCCAGAGCCATATCGAGGTCTTCTCCGCTGCCTCTGTGGTGTTCTTGATGGCCCTTCACCTCGCCACTCCGTTGATGCCCAGTGCACAAGGCTTTGTAGAGAGATTGCCCTGCAAAACCTCTGCAGCCAACCTCGATGGGCATACACCTTGCCTTCCAGCCCTGCTTGTGGCAGTCTATGACCAGTTCTTCATATTTGGCCATCTTCCTCTCGTGGGCCTCCTCCAGACGGTCCTCCCATGGCACTGTCAGTTCCAACAAGACAATGTTTTTGGTCGCCTCTGAGACCAGTAGGATATCTGGCCTCAGGGTGGTCGTGGCAATGTGCTGTGGGAACTTCAGCTGTTTCACCAGGTCTACGGAAAGCTGCCAGTCCTGCGCAGTCGCCAGGATTCCTGACGGATTCCTGGCTGCTGTGGTTCTTGGCAGCTGCACTCCGGCCTTCACGAAGGTCATCATCTGGGTTGCAAGCTGTCCAAGGGAAATAGATGTGCTGGTCTCCAATTTGAGTTGGCCTCACATTTCTATGGGAATGAGAACCTGGCATGACGCCAGTGTGTACCGGCCCTGGCCAAGGGCCTTTAGGCCCTGCCCAAGAGAAATTAGAAATTAGAAATGCGTGCGACAAAGGCAAAACCGTATATGGGTGACTTCAATCTACATATAGATTGGGTGAATCAAATTGGCAGGGGGTGCTGAGGAAGGAGGATTTTTTGGAATGTATGCGGGATAGTTATCTAAATCACATGTAGAGGAACCAACGAGGAGAGCAGCTATTTTAGACTGGTATTGAGTAATGAGGAAGGGTTAGTTAGCAGTCTTGTTGTACGTGGCCCCCTGGGCAAGAGTGACCATAATATGGTTGAGTTCTTCATTAGGATGGAGAGTGACATTGTTAATTCAGAAAAATGGTTCTGACTTAAAGAAAGGGTAACTTTGAGGGTATGAGACTGAATTGGCCAAGATTGACTGGCAATAATTCTAAAAGGGTTGACGGTGGATATGCAATGGAAGACATTTAAAGACTGCATGGATGAACTACAAAAATTGTTCATCCCAGTTTGGCAAAAGAATAAATCAGGGAAGGTAGTGCATCCGTGGATAACAAGGGAAATCAGGGATAGTATCAAAGCGAAGGATGATGCGTACAAATTAGCCAGAAAAAAGCAGCATACCGGAGGACTGGGAGAAATACAGAGACCAGCAGAGGAGGACAAAGGGCTTAATTAGGAAAGGAAAAAATAGATATGAAAGAAAACTGGCAGGGAACATAAAACTGACTGCAAAAGTTTTATAGATATGTGAAAAGAAAGAGATTAGTTAAAACAAATGTAGGTCCCTTGCAGTCAGAAACGGGTGAGTTGATCATGGGGAACAAGGATAATGGCGGACCAATTGAATAACTACTTTGGTTCCGTCTTCACTAAGGAAGACATAAATAATCTGCCGGAAATAGCAGGGGACCGCGGGTCAAAGGAGTTGGAGGAATTGAGTGAAATCCAGGTTAGCCGGGAAGTGGTGTTGGGTAAATTAAATGGATTAAAGGCCGATAAATCCCCCGGGGCCAGATAGGCTTGCATCCCAGAGTACTTAAGGAAGTAGCTCCAGAAATAGTGGATGCATTAGTAATAATCTTTCAAAACTCTTTAGATTCTGGAGTAGTTCCTGAGGATTGGCGGGGTAGCAAACGTAACCCCACTTTTAAGAAGGGAGGGAGAGAGAAAACGGGGAATACAGACCAGTTAGTCTAACATCGGTAGTGGGGAAACTGCTAGAGTCAGTTATTAAAGATGGGATAGCAGCACATTTGGAAAGTGGTGAATCATTGGACAAAGTCAGCATGGATTTACAAAAGGTAAATCATGTCTGACGAATCTTATAGATTTTTCGAGGATGTAACTAGTAGCGTGGATAGGGGAGAACCAGTGGATGTGGTGTATCTGGACTTCCAGAAGGCTTTCGACAAGGTCCCACATAAGAGATTAGTTTACAAACTTAAAGCACACGGCATTGGGGGTTCAGTATTGATGTGGATAGAGAACTGGCTGGCAAACAGGAAGCAAAGAGTAGGAGTAAACGGGTCCTTTTCACAATGGCAGGCAGTGACTAGTGGGGTACCGCAAGGCTCAGTGCTGGGACCCAGCTATTTACAATATATATTAATGATCTGGATGAGGGAATTGAAGGCAATATCTCCAAGTTTGCGGATGACACTAAGCTGGGGGGCAGTGTTAGCTGTGAGGAGGATGCTAGGAGACTGCAAGGTGACTTGGATAGGCTGGGTGAGTGGGCAAATGTTTGGCAGATGCAGTATAATGTGGATAAATGTGAGGTTATCCATTTTGGTGGCAAAAACAGGAAAGCAGTACTATTATCTAAATGGTGGCCGACTAGGAAAAGGGGAGATGCAGCGAGACCTGGGTGTCATGGTACACCAGTCATTGAAAGTGGGCATGCAGGTGCAGCAGGCAGTGAAGAAAGCGAATGGTATGTTAGCTTTCATAGCAAAAGGATTTGAGTATAGGAGCAGGGAGGTTCTACGGCAGTTGTACAGGGTCTTGGTGAGACCACACCTGGAGTATTGCGTACAGTTTTGGTCTCCAAATCTGAGGAAGGACATTTTGCCATAGAGGGAGTGCAGAGAAGGTTCACCAGACTGATTCCTGGGATGTCAGGACTGTCTTAAGAAGAAAGACTGGAGAGAGTTGGTTTATACTCTCTAGAATTTAGGAGATTGAGAGGGGATCTTATAGAAACTTACAAAATTCTTAAGGGGTTGGACAGGCTAGATGCAGGAAGATTGCTCCCGATGTTGGGGAAGTCCAGGACAAGGGGTCACAGCTTAAGGATAAGGTGGAAATCCTTTAAAACCGAGATGAGAAGAACTTTTTTCACACAGAGAGTGGTGAATCTCTGGAACTCCCTGCCTCAGAGGGTAGTCGAGGCCAGTTCATTGGCTATATTTAAGAGGGAGTTAGATGTGGCCCTTGTGGCTAAGGGGATCAGAGGGTATGGAGAGAAGGCAGGTACGGGATACTGAGTTGGATGATCAGCCATGATCATATTGAATGGCGGTGCAGGCTCGACGGGCCGAATGGCCTACTCCTGCACCTAATTTCTATGTTTCTATGTTTAGTCAACAGCTCAGGATGTGCTCCAACGTCCCCTTGCCTGAGCATTGCGGGCAATCTGGAGATTCCGCTTTGCCCCAGATGAAGAGGTTCGATGGGCTGGGCAGGACATCATACACTGCCTGGACCAGGAACTTGATGCGCTGTGGTTCAGCCTGCCAGAGCTCAGTCCATGTGACTTTTCGGTCCATGGCCTGCTCCCACATTGTCCAGGCTCCCTGCTGCCTCAATCCAACTGCTCTGGTACACCTCTCCTCCTCCACCACTGCCCTCACTTCCTCCTGGACCAGCCTGCGCCTCTCCCTCCTCTTGGCCTTGTCAAACTGGGGAGATGGGAAGATTCCCAGACCAGCTCTTCCCCAAGTCACTGCTCCCACCAGTGGCGTATCCGGGACTCTGCTTGCAGCACGGCTTCGCCGGCTCTCCACTTCCTCCCAATTTTCACCTCCACCCCTGCTTTAGCCACCTTGGGGTCGCTGGAATCCCTGTACAGCATCACCTCTCTGGCCCGAGTCACCTTGAACTCCTCCTCCAGGGACTTCAGGGGCAGCTGGAGCTTGGTGTTATATCCATAAAGGGCGATGCTGCTGAGGCTCCTGGGCAGTCCCAGCCACCTTCTGAGAAAGCTGCTGACTTTCCTCTCCAATCTCTCTACGATCGATATTGGGATTTCGTAGACAAGCAGTGGCCAGAGTATCCTTGGCAGGATATCATGCTGGGAAATCCATGCCTTGAACTTGCCGGGAAGCCCCGACCGGTCCACTGCTCTCAACCAACTCTCCAGCTCCTGACAGGTTGCCTGGGCAGATGCTGTATCCTTCAGGCTGCTGTTAAACACCTTGCCATGACTCTTCACTGGCCTTTCGGAGACAGTTGGGATTGGTGTCCCTTCGATGTTGAAGCGGAACCTGTCCATGACTTTGCCCTTCTTCAGCACCAGTGACCTTGATTTTCCTGGCTTAAACCTCATCCTTGCCCATCCAATCAGTTTCTCCAACCCCTGCAGGATCCACCTGCCTCCTGGCATTGACTCAGTGGTGACAGTCAGGTCGTCCATGAAGGCTCTGATTGGTGGTTGGCGCATTCCTGACTTGGTCCGAGGGCCCCGGCACTCTGGCTCAGCAGACTTGATGATCATGTTCATCGCCAAGGCAACAAGGATCACAGAGATGGTACAGCCTGTGATGATCCCAACCTCCAGTCTGTGCCACTCTGATGTTACTGACCCTGATGAGACTCTCATGCTGAACTGGTTGTAATAGTCCAGGATGAGATCTGCCACTTGGCCCGGCACATGATGCTTGGTCATGACTGTCTGGATCAGCTTGTGCGGGATGGAGCTGTAGGCATTGGCCAGGTCAAGCCAGAGCACTGTCAGGTTTCCCTTGTTCTCCCTGGCTTCTCTGATGAGCTGGGTCACCACTCCCGTGTGCTCTAGACATCCCGGCACTCCAGATAAGCCTCCCTTTTGCACTGAGCTGTCGATGTAACCATTGCTGGAGAGGAAGTTGGTCAGCCGCCTCTCCACTATGCTGAAGAAGATCTTGCCCTCAACGCTTAGCAGGGAGATGATTCTGAACTCATCGATCTTCTTGGAATCTTCCTCCTTTGGGATCCAGACTCCTTCAGCGAATCGCCACTGCTGCTCCACTTTTCCTCTCCTCCAGATGACTTTCAGGATCTTCCACAGCCATTTCAGTAACAAGGGGCAGTTCTTGTAGACCCTGTAGGGGACTCCGCTCGGGCCAGAGGCTGAGCCAGATCTTGCTCTCTTCACAACGTCCTGGACCTCTTTCAGGAGTGGCTCTCTACTATCAAACTCCTTGTGGTGGTTTTATCAGGATGTTGCACTGGCCCAGCTCCTGCTGCCTGACGGGGTCACTGTAGGTCGTCTGGATGTGCCGGTCGATCTCCTCCTTAGAGCAAGCCAAACTCCCACTGCGCTTCTGCCCGAGTAGTTGTTTGGTGAAGCTGAAGGGGTTGGCTATGAAGGATGCTCGCTTCCTGGCTCTTTCCTTCCGGCGTCTTCGGTGCCACTCAGCTCCACGGAGGGTCATCAGCTTCTTCCTCAGGATGGTTCGCAGCTCAGCCAAGGGGGGACGTTGCTCTTCCCTGGCCTCTTTATACTGTTTCTTGAGGGACTTCAGCTCCTGCCGGATCTTGTGGATCTTCGTTGCTCGTTGGTTCATGGTGAAAGGTGTTCTGGCCGGCTTCTTCTCCACTGCTCCAAACCTTTCCACTGCTAGGCTGATGATGATTGTCGTCATCGTCCTCAACCTTCGGTCCACGTCTCCCTTCGCAGTTGCTTCTAGCACCTTGTCAACGTCCTCAGTCGAACTGATGCCAGACTGCCGTCTTGCAGGCCTGAGGCCATTTGACTCGAACCTTCTCCGGAGAACTGTTCCGAGGGACTAGTTGCGCCACTTGGAGGCTTCGGGCTCTATGGGGTGATTCCGGGCCCGGCTCCTCCTGCGTCTCACCAGGTAAAATACCTGTGCGTTGTGACGCTCCCTGTCCCACCAAACACTTCATCCGGGTCTGGTGAAACTTTAGGCCTCGGCTGTTCTTGCAAACCTTCCCACATCTGCATTTGATACTCAAACATCAGTGTGCTGGGGTCTACTATTACGAAAGGTGAGATAAGATATTGGAGCTATCTCAACCTTTTAGCTGTTTAAATGCCTAAATATAACACATGAGAAAACCTGGTGGACTTAATGTGTAGGAATGACCTGCAGATGCTGGTTTACACCAAAGATAGATACAAATTACTCCAGCATTTTGTGTCTATCCGCTGGACTTTAATTGGATCCAATAATGGGCACATACAGCTCTATCTACAGCTTTGGCGGCATGGTGGCGCAGCGGTAGAGTTGCTGCCATATAGCAGATCCGGGTTCGATCCTGACTACGGGTGTTGTCTGTACGAAATTTGTACGTTCTCCCCGTGACTGCGTGGGTTTTCTCCGGGAGCTCCACACTCCAAAGACGTACATGTTTGTAGGTTAATTGGCTAGGTGTAAATGTAAAAATTGTCCCGTGTGTAGGACAGTTCGAGTGTACGGGGTGATCGCTGGTCAGTGCAGAATCATTGGGCCGAAGGGCCTGTTTACGCGCTGCATTTCTAAACTAAAACTAAACTACAGCATCTTTTTACCAATTTTGGTCTTAGTTAACCAATTTAATTATACCACACTCTAACTTAGATCCTTTTTGGGAAGTGGCCTTGTGGTATAATGTGGCTTGACCATAAGCACCAGGTGCTGGGCAAGATTTGCAAAGCTGTTTCAGATTGGTTTACCTCAGTCATTGAGAAATATACACATGGACATGGGTCATTTAGCGCACCAGGTCCGGGCCAACCCTCAATGTTTACCCCACATTCTCATCAACTACAACACACTGGGGTTAATTTAAAGTAGCTTTCGCCAGCACCATACCTGCACATTTATGAGATGCAGGAGGAAACCTGTGTGGTCACGGAAAATGTGCACCTCTACACAGGCAACACCAGGGGGCAGGATTGTACCCAATCTGGAGCTTGAGGCATCGGCTCTATATCTGTGCCACTGTGCAGGTCTTCCTGACTTACTCAACCCAATAGGCTGTGGGCCAAGCATCAAAAATGTGTCTAGAAATAGGATTTCGTGACCCAAGTCACCAAACTACCTGTATATGAAATTTTCACATATTGTGTAAAAATATTTATATAAATCACTCCTGAACCTCGACATGAAGAAGACTTGCACGTTTTTATTAAATTAGAGAAAAACCGGAAAAATGTCATGAATTTTTTAGTCCAATCAAAGCACGTTTAACATTGAGTTGTCTGCCAGTTGGCCAATCACGCGCTTTGTTTCAGGCTAGCACACAAAATGGCTGAGGGGGCTTCACAGATGCCTGTTTTACTGGAGATTCCAATGTGTTGTTCTGTGGAATAAATGTCGTGGAAACTTGCAGCAGGTTAATTGTATTTAGTGGGAAAAGCATAAAAAAGGCTGAAGAAAGTGCTGCGAAGTGGATTAAAGTGCAAGAAAGCCTTCAAAGTCTCTGCTGATGTGCTGGAACACAAAGAAGGTCCCCATGAATCAACTAACTGAAAGGTAAGACTAAAGTCTGAATTTATGAAAATCTATCTGTATGGACTTTAATTAATTTTTGCTCCTGGAGGTACCGAGGTCTAAGCGGAAGCTCAGAGGGGATAGAGCCTTCTCTGTTGCTGCTCCGGCACTCTGGAACACCCTGCCGTTGCACATCAGACAGGCCCCCTCACTGTCCATCTTCAAAACCAGTATTAAAACACATTTATATTCCTTGGCTTTTGACACTGCTTGAGACTTTGCTCCTGTTTTTAGTGCTTTTAATGTTTAATTTTATTGTTTTTACTCTTTCGTTTAATGTTTTTATTGTTATGTAATAATTTCTTGTCCATGATTAGTCATGTACAGCACTTTGTTGCAACTGTGGTTGTTTTTAAAGTGCTCTATAAATAAAGTTATTATTATTATTATTATTATTTAATATAATGTGAATAAATTCATTAATTCATTAATTCATTCCTTATTAATTCACTCACTCACTCATTCATTCATTCACTCATTCATTCATTCATTCATTCATTCATTCATTCATTCATTCATGAAATTGAGGGCCTAAACTATAACACAGTCAATTAAACATTGTCACTAATGCCAGCTTGTTGTAGAGTAATAAGTCTTTAACAAATAATCTCGGAGCTGCTTGCGAAAATTTACTGGGAGAAAGTGCTCCGATCACGGGGCCTCGGTACTCGTGATAAAGTGAAGCCGTGGTCTCAAGTAATAAGCGGCCGATTCGCGAACGCGGAGCCGCGGATCATCTCCGCGGACGGGGGGGAGGCTGTACATAGTGCCGTCTGTAGCGGTCGTTTTCAGACCCCGATAACGGGAGAAAAACGGAGGGATATCGATCGCTCTTTACCGCGAGTACCTAGGCCCCGCGATCGGAGCACTTTTTCCCGGTAAGTTTTCGCAGGCAGCTCCGAGATTAGCTGTTAAAGACTTATTACTCTACAACAGGCTGGCATTAGTGACAATGTTTAATTGACTGTGTTATAGTTTAGGCCCTCAATTTCATGAATGAATGAATGAATGAATGAATGAATGAATGAATGAATGAATGAATGAATGAATGAATGAATGAATGAATGATTGAATGAATGAGTAGTGAATGAATGAATGAATGAATGAATAAAGAATGAATGAATGAATTTATTCACATTATAAAATGGTGCAATTAAATTAATTAAACTCCATACAGATAGATTTTCATAAATTCAGACTTTAGTCTTACCTTTCAGTTAGTTGATTCATGGGGGCCTTATTTGTGTTCCAGCACATCAGCAGGGACTTTGAAGGCTTTCTTCCACTTCCATCCAGTTAGCAGCACTTTCTTCAGCCTTTTTTATGCTTTTCCCACTAAATACAATTAACCTGCTGCAAGTTTCCACGACATTTATTCCACAGAACAACACAGATTAGGTGGCCGATTAGGAAAGGGGGAGATGCAACGAGACCTGGGTGTCATGGTACACCAGTCATTAAAAGTAGGCATGCAGGTGCAGCAGGCAGTGAAGAAGGCGAATGGTATGTTAGCATTCATAGCAAAAGGATTTGAGTATAGGAGCAGGGAGGTTCTACTGCAGTTGTACAGGGTCTTGGTGAGCCCACACCTGGAGTATTGCGTACAGTTTTGGTCTCCTAATCTGAGGAAAGACATTCTTGCCATAGAGGGAGTACAGAGAAGGTTCACCAGACTGATTACTGGGATGTCAGGACTTTCATATGAAGAAAGACTGGATAGACTCGGTTTGTACTCGCGAGAATTTAGGAGATTGAGAGGGGATCTTATAGAAACTTATAAAATTCTTAAGGGGTTGGGCAGGCTAGATGCAGGAAGATTGCTCCCGATGTTGGGGAAGTCCAGGACAAGGGGTCACAGCTTAAGGATAAGGGGGAAATCCTTTAAAATCGAGATGAGAAGAACTTTTTTCATACAGAGTGGTGAATCTCTGGAACTCTCTGCCACAGAGGGTAGTCGAGGTCAGTTCATTGGCTATATTTAAGAGGGAGTTAGTTGTGGCCCTTGTGGCTAAGGGGATCAGAGGGTATGGAGAGAAGGCAGGTACGGGATACTGAGTTGGATGATCAGCCATGATCATATTGAATGGCGGTGCAGGCTCGAAGGGCTGAATGGCCTACTCCTGCACCTAATTTCTATGTTTCTATGTTTCTAAGGGGTCACAGTTTAAGGATAACGGGGAAATCTTTTAGGACCGAGATGAGGAAAACATTTTTCACACAGAGAGTGGTGAATCTCTGGAATTCTCTGCCACAGAAGGTAGTTGAGGCCAGTTCATTGGTTATATTTAAGAGGGAGTTAGATGTGGCCCTTGTGGCTAAAGGGATCAGGGGGTATGGAGAGAAGGCAGGTACAGGATGCTGAGTTGGATGATCAGCCATGATCATATTGAATGGCGGTGCAGGCTCGAAGGGCCGAATGGCCTACTCCTGCACCTATTTTCTATGTTTCTATCGGAATCTCCAGTAAAACAGGCATCTGTGAAGCCCCCTCAGCCATTTTGTGTGCTAGCCTGAAAAGAAGCGCGTGATTGGCCAACTGGCAGACAACTCAATGTTAAACGTGCCTTGATTGGACTAAAAAATACCCGACATTTTTCCGGTTTTTCTCTAATTTAATAAAAATGTGCAAGTCTTCTTCATATCGAGTTACAGGAGTGATTTATATAAATATTTTTACACAATATGTGAAAATTTCATGTAGATTGGTGACTTGGGTCACAAAACTGCAGAATAAAGCTCCTCGGCCCACAGCCTAAATTGACTGGATAATAATCCAATTGAGAAGCGTCACAGCTTGGTTTGGGAACTGCTCTGCCAAAGACCACAAGAAATTGCGGGGAGATGTGGATGTAGCCCAGTCCATCACACAGAGCAGCCTCACCACCAGGCAACCAACATAATCAGGCACGGTGGCGCAGCGAGGGAGTTGCTGCCTCACAGCGCCAGAGACCCTGGCTCAATCCTGACTATGAGTGCTGTCTGTACGGAGTTTGTACATCTTCCCCGTGAACACGTGGGTTTTCTCCGAGTGTTCTGGTTTCTTCCCACATTCCAAAGACATGCAGGTTCAAGATTCAAGATTCAAGAGAGTTTATTGTCATGTGTCCCAGATAGGACAATTAAATTCTTGTTTTGCTTCAGCTATACAGATCATAGTAGGCAAAATAAATATAGAACAGATCAGTATGACCATATACCATTGAATATATATATATATATATACATACACATAAATGAGCAGAAAATGTGCGTTGGGCTATTAATGTTCAGCGTTTTGTTTGAGTTGAGTTTAATATCCTGATGGCTGTGGGGAAGTAGCTATTCCTGAACTTGGATGGTGCAGATTTCAGGCTCCTATATTTCTACCTGAAGGCAGCGGGAAGATGAGTGCGTGGCCAGGATGGTGTGGATCCTGGATGATGCTATCAACCTTTTTGAGGCAGCGTTTGCAGGTTACTTGGCTTCTGTAACTTGTCCCTAATGTGTAGGGTAGAACTATTGTATGGGTTATTGCTGGTCGGAATGGACTCGGTGGGCCGAAATGGCCTGTTTCCATGCTGGCTCTCTAGATTTTCATCCCAGTTATTCTATCTTCTCCCCTCTTGAGTCAAGCAAAAGATACAAATGATTGAAAGCACAGACCACCAGACCCAGGAAATGATACTTCCCCATTGTTTTCTGATGACTGAGCGGGCCGGTCCTCCCATAAGTTAGAGTGTCCCAATCTTCCAACCTACCTCATTGTGGACTTAGATTTTATCTCTGCAACTATAATGAGCAAAGCTGTAAAACTATATTCTGCACACTGGTTTTTATCTCTTTACATTGCCTGTTGTACCTCTATATAAAGATAGACACAAAGTGCTGGAGCAACTCAGCGTTCCAGGCAGCATCTCTGGAGAAAAAGGATGGGTGACGTTTTGGATCGGATTGTACTCAGGTATAGTATGATTTGGTCGGATAACATGTAAAATCTTTTTTCACTGTATCTCAGTGTAATGACAATAATGAACCAAACCAATACCTAACCCACCGTGATACTACGTTGAGTGGTAACTGAATGCATCAACTTCTGGCTCTATGGTGCTATCAATGAGCTGTAACTAAATGCCATATTGAGGAGGGAGGGGAAACCACCCGGCAGTGAATTGGTCCTGTACTCAGCCTCTGGAGAAAAGAAAAGCAGGTATGTTGTGAAAGAACTTTATAGCGATAGAGCACCTGACCCTTGACTTTCAGCCTTGCTGTTGGCCACATAGTGACCCTTGACCTCTAGACCTGGCGTTGTCCACAGTGACCCCTGACCTTCACCCCTGCCATTGGCCACACAGTGACCCCTGACCTTCAGCAGTGCTGTTGTCCACACGGTGACCTGTGACTTTCAGACCTGATCTTGTTCACACAATCATGGCACTGACCTGACACATCAACTGTCCAGATCTGTAGTTGAAGTGACCTATGGCCTACAAATCTGTAGTTGCCACACAGTGACCCTTGACCGCCAGGCCTGATGCTGTCGACTGAGTGGCCACTGGATGGCCTTGCCCGTTAGGCCTAATGTCAGGCCGACCTCTACAGTGAGCAGCCTCCCCCAACTCTCCACCCTCATGGAGACTGCATCAGAGAGGAAAGGGCAGGTTCAGCCATGAAAATGGAGTGGGGCAGATGTCCCACCGTGCCCGACATGTCCCTCCCACACATGTCCCATGAGTCACCCTGTCTACCTCACTGGCCTCAGCTGAGTCACAAGGTCCACCTCCACAGGCCAAGCTGTTCCAGAGCTGCTGTGTAGGAAGGAACTGCAGATGCTGGTTTACATCAAAGGTAGACACAAGATGGGGGAGTAACTCAGCGGGTCATGCAGCATCTCTGGAGGGACTGAGGGACGGATGGAAGGTCTGAAGAAGGGTCTCGACCCGAGACGTTCGTTCTCTCCAGAAAAGCTACCTGCCCTGCTGAGTGACTCCAGCATGTCTATCTCCAGAGCTGCTGTGTTGGAGATATGCAGGGGGATGTCACCAATGGCGTGGAACTGAGATGAAGAGGCTAAGATTTCCCTGTTCAACCATTTCCCAATCACATCACCACAGTGTCTTCCGTTCCGTGGGAGCTTACTGTGTGTTTGATCGGCTCCTGTTCTGCACCAGTGCAAGAGTACGTCATTGATTGTGAAATGTTTGGGGATAACAATCAGCCATGACCACATTGAATGGCGGTGCAAGCTCGAAGGGCCGAATGGCCTACTTCTGCATCTATTGTCTATTGTCTATTGGGAGGTTTGATTAATTGAACAATACAGCATGGAGAGAGGCCCTTCATCCCACCGAGTCACGCCAACCATTGATCACCTGTTCACATTAGTTCCATGTTATCCCACCCGAGTTCCCATCCACTCCCCACTCATTAGGAGCAATTTTACAGACCCAATTAACCTACAAACTTGCACGTCTTTGGGACGTGGGAGGAAACGTGGAGTAAACCTGCAAACTCCACACTGACGGCACCCGAGGACAGGATCGAACCTGGGTCTCCGGTGCTTCGAGGCAGCAGCTCTACCAGCTGCAGCACTGTGCAAAGTATGATTGGCATTCAAGTCTCTCTTTCCCTTTACCCTGTTGCTGTCACAGAAACCAGATCTCGATCGCAGAGGAAGGAACCAAAGAAAGGAATAAATCATGGGGAAACAGATAGTAAATGTAAAAAAGAGCTGAGAGCATCGTTAGAGGGAAGTGGAGGAAAGAAAGGATATATAAGGATCAGGAGCAAGCAGAGAATACTAGCATAGTGGAGACACAAGGAACTGCAGATACTGGAATCTTGAACACAACACAAAGTGCTGGTGTAATTGAATGCGGCAGGCAGCATCTGTGGAGGATGATTCTGGTCAGGACCCTCCTTCAGACTAGAGATAAGCTTAACCTGGCATCATATTCATCATGGATATTGTGGGCCAAAGGGCCTGTTTCTGTGCTGTACTGTTCTCGAGCAGATGAGGAGCACTGACCTGTCCATTTCCCCCATAGATATGTAGAAAAAAAGAGGGGACTGTCGTGTCGGAGCGCCGCATCCCGCCCCACCTCACCCATCCAGACGTAGTGCAGCCCATGGAGTGCAGCAGCAGTGCCTCGCCTGTGGCCCCGTCGGTCGGCAGCCTGGCCAGCTGTCCGACCTTCGGACCTTCGCTTACCGCCGACACCACCACCCCTCCTACTCATGGCTGATCATCAGTTCAACTCAGTGGGTCAGGCAGCAGCATACCTGGCGAACAGGCATCGGGGACGTTTCAGGTCAGGAACCTTCTTCATGTTCTCCAGGGTTGCTGCCTGACCAACTGAGCCCCTCCAGCAGATTGATCGCTGCTCCTGACTGTTGCATGGATAGGACAGGTTTAAAGGGCTATGGGCCAAACGCAGGCAGGTGGGACTATTGTAGATGGGACATGTTGGTCGGTATGGGCAAGTTGGGCCGAAGGGCCTGTTTCCACACTGCATGACTCTGTGACTCCACGATTGCAGTATCTACAGCCTCATGTGTCTCCATCAAACTCAGGGAAATGGATTAGAGACCAAGCATCAGCTTGCCGAAGGACCAAACAGGTTTGAGGTGCTCGGTACCTTTCTCTTGTTCTCATGATGCAAAAGCTTGCAAAAAGATGTCTTTCATCAGCAGTACATTGAGTAAAGCGAAGGAAACCTCAATCAAACTACAGATATTTAATTGTTCAATCCTCTCCCTGTACAATCAGGACCGAACTCAAGCAAGAGAGAAAAGAGAGAGTCCATCAGTTGTGGATGTCTGCAGGAACTGACTGTGAACATCCACAGCCTTTACAAAACCATGGGATGAAATAGTTGGTGGCATCTGTCTGAAGTGTTGTGAACTTAAAATACAAGTGATCATAAACAGATGCTATTATTCGAAATGTGTAGAAACCTAATCCATCAGACAGCCATGTCCAGATATTGCTTTGGAGTGCACAACTGCCCTTATCTCAGCTGAAACAGCGTCTGGGTTTTGATTAATCCAAGGGTTTATTTCTGTAGCTCTCTACCTGCTGCACTACAGTGCTGTTCATGATTTTACAATATTATAATGTTCAAGTTTCTAAAATAATTTTTTTTTAAATTGTTTGTAGTGTAACCTTTTCACACCAAGGGAGGTGGGTGTATAGAACTAGTTGCCGGAAGAGGTAGTTGTCACTGCTATCACAACATTGAAGAAACATTTAGACAGGTTCATGGATAGGACAAATTTAGAGGGATATGGGCAAAATGCAGGCAGGTGGGACCAGTGCAGATGCGGCATGTTGGCCGGTGTGAGCAGGTTGGACCGAAGAGGCCGTTTCTCCGCTAGAAGACTCGATGACTCCAGTTATAAAGCATTTCCCTTTCACAGAAATAGTTACAGCTAATGAAATACTTCTGAAATATTAACTTTTTGTGTAGGAATGTTCAAAAATGGCAATGAGAGAAAAAACAGGTAATGTCTCCCTGAATTAGGCAGGACATCAGGGAGAATGTCCCCAATCATACTCGTTTTTAAATTCCTACAAAAATCCTACAAAAAGTAGACCTCATTAGCTATTGAAAGCTGAACCTTCTCACAAAATGTAACGGGTTTACAGCCAGCATCTCTGCTGATAGCTGCAAATGAAACTAATTAACCATTGATTAAACCCTTGAAACCTGATTCCAATTAAACAATTATTCAAAATTTCCAATAAAAGTTAAAATGGCCACACCCATCAGATAATGCAACATTTTTCTTTAATCGTGAAGCTTTTATTTCTTGATCCAAAAAATCTTGCCATTTTTAAGTATTACCTCGTTCTTTCAATGGTCCAGGTGAACCTTTATGTGTTTTCAGTACAAACATACTGGTTTAACAAGTGACCTTTCTTAAGTGTCCACTCGATTCAGTTGTATTCTTGCCTTTGATTAGGAAGGGTTGGTTGATGCTCCCAGTATTGTCATGCAGTACTGAGAGTGCTGCATTATGATATCCCGATTGCCTGTTCCGGGAGATGTGAAAGACTTTGTTTTGCCCCCTTATCAAACAAAGCAGTAATTCTACTCAGTAATTAGGGTAATATTCACTGAATCAATCACTGAAGCAGTTTAGTTGCCCAATAGTCTTCTATGTTCAGAGGGTGATGGGTTCATGGAATGAGCTGTCAGAGGAGGTATTTGAGGCAGGTACAATAACAACATTTAAAAGGCACTTGGACAGGTACATGGATATGAAAGGTTTGGAGGGCTATGGACTAAATAGGACAAGTTTAGATGGGAATCTTGGTCAGAGTTGGGCCAAGGAGCATGTTCATTGATAACTAATCTTCACAGTTAGACCTTGGAAAATGTTGATCACTTCTTGTAACTCAGGAGCGATCTCGCAGAAAATCAGACATCTCTGATGAAATTTACCATCGTGTTCAATGTACTAGCACAGCCTTTGGTCAATTGTGAAGGTTCTTTGTGAACTTAGACCTGGAAAAAGCTACCACACTGCAGTGATCCCTTGCATATTTTTCAAACTGGGATATAGATCATCAGATGTTTAAGATGTATCAGGTTTCAGACTCATTAACCAATACAATACCTTTTATTATTATCCTCATATACCTTTTATACTTCCTCATTTTCACTGGCCTCTTGGTTCTTCAGCATGCCAAATATTTTGGTGCCTTCTGTGACTATAGCTTGCTACACAAGCAGGATACATTCACTAGGATTGGTACACCAATAATGGGATTTCAAACTGAAACCTCACCTGTGCATGTTCTACGATGATGCTGCCTGACCTGCTGAGTTACTCCAGCACTTTGTCCTTTTGTGTATTAACCAGCAGCTGCAGTTCTTTGTTTCTACAATCAATGGCATGACTGCCTTAACAGCATTGATGTACAGAGGGATTTTGTGGTCCAAGTCTATAACTTGCAAGTGGCATTACAATGGGTCAGTGTAGTAAATGAAGGCATATGGTATGCTTGTTTTCATAGGTCAGGGCATTGAGTATCTTCTTCGTTCGTATGGTGTGCACAGCCCAAAGTTGTTAGACAACTTGTTATGTTTGATCTTATGTTTGTGCACGCCAGGTGCATTGCATTCGTCGAAACAGGGTGGACCTCATGAAGTTTACAATCTCCTACCCCAGGTAGTGGGAATATGAGTCCGGAAGTCATGATGCAGCTTTATAGGACTTTGGTTTGGACTTGGAGTCAAACTCAAAAAGCTGGAGTAACTCAGCAGGTTAGGCAACATCTCTGGGGAAAAGCAATACACAACATTTTGGATCGAGACCATTCTTCAGACTCATTTCCCATTTACAGTGTTGCCTGCAGTTCTGGTTGTCCCAATATAAGAAGGATTTGGAGGCTTTGGGAAGGGTGCAGAGGCGGTTTACCAGAATAATGCATGGATTAGAGTGTATTCGGTACAGGGAATGGTTGGACAGACTTAGATTGTTTTCTCTGGAAAGTCAGAGGATGCGGGGTGACTGGTTAGAAGTAAATAAAATTATGTGAGGTACATAGATGAGGTAGACAGTCCGAACCTACTTCCCAGGGTGAAAATATTAAATGAGAATTATTAACTTTAAGGTCATAAGTGATAGGAGTAGAATGAGGCCATTCAGCACATCAAGTCTACTCTGCCATTCAATCATGGCTGATCTATCTCTCCCATCTTTAAGATGATAGGGATAAAGTTTAAAGGGGATTTGTGGAAGCACCTGGAGCTTGCTGGGGGTGCAGGCCGGTACAATTGTGCAAGTAAGAGACTTGTAGATGAGCATTTGGTTATACAGTGATTGGAGGGATATGAATTATGTGCAGGTAGATAAGAATATGTCTTGGCATCATGTTTGGCACAGACAGTGGGCTGAAGAGCCAGGTCCTGTGCTGTAGTGTTCTTTGTTCTATGTAATCAATGCCTTGCCAGCAAAACCATATATTTAATAACTCAGCGGGACAATAATTAAAAGACTGAAATAAAGTGCAACGCCCACAACTTGCTTGAAACTTATTGTACCAAGATTACATCCATTGTGGAGAGTCAAGTTCCAATTGAATACCAGTTAGTTAGTTTAGTTTATTGTCATGTGTAAATCTTGTGTTGCGTGCAAACTCATCAGCGGAAAGACAATACATGATTACAATCGAGCCATCCACAGTGTACAGATGTTAAAGGGAATAATTTGAATAATCTTTAGTGCAAGATGAAGTCCGATTAAAGATAGTCTGAGAGTCCCCAATGAGGTAGATAGTATCTCAGGACTGCTCTCTAATTGTTGGTGGGATGGTTCAGTTGCCTGATAACAGCTGGAAAGAAACTGTCTCTCAATCTGGAGGTGTGTATTTACAAACTTCAATACCTCGTGCCTGATGGGAGAGGGGCGGAGTGGCTGGGGTGTGACATCTTTAATGCTGGTGGCCAGCAATGTTGTGCTACCATAGAAGTGCAGTGGGTCAAGGTGCAGCTAAATACCCCTGGTAGCCACTATGGTAGAGACATTATGGCAGTAAACAAGTAACACAATTTAAGGACATCTTTTGGTCGCGATTTTCACTCAAATATAAAGACAGGTGATAAAACAGTCAAAACGAATTGTAACTTTTAATAAAAACTTTGTCAAACAAAATAATTAACAAAAGTGCATTTCTAAATTGTACCCTAATGGCAACATAATGAACATGAGAGTAATAGATTATATTCTAATGTACTCAGTGCTTTCCTCAAATCTGCAGCACCACTTTAAATGTACAGACGAATTTCCAAGTACAGGTGCACAACCTTTTATCCGAAGATCCAAATAACGAAAACCTCCGAATAGCGGACATTTTTTCGGTCCTTGAAGAAAGGTCCTTGAAAACGTTCACCGAGGGCGGCCCGCAGAGGTGACAGCGGAACCTCCGGTCGGTCCTCCAACAAAGGGGAACTAAATCCCCATTCATAAAAGAGAAGGTGAGAGTATATTGGGTGAGTGTATATTGCGCGGGAGGGTAGGAATCATTGTAAATCATTGCTTAAATGTTAGTTTGGTGGGCTTTTGGGGGGAACTTTAATTCTTAGTCCCCTACCTGGTCGGAGAAGCGGGGAGCGGGCAATGCCTTACCGGGTCGCCGTGCAGTAAGCTCCGGACCGCTGTGCCGCGGCTCCCAACATCGTGGAGCTGGGGCTGTGGCCGGCTGCGCTGGATTTGGATTTGTAGCGCCGCGCAGCCAGGGGTAGAGTTCGCCGTGGTCGGAGCTACAACCGGCGCCGCCCGTGGCCGGCCCACCGCAGTCTCCACGATGTTGGGAGTCGGCGGCCCACAGCAGTCCGGGCTGCGGTGGTCCAGCCACGGGCGGCGCCGGTTGTAGCTCCGACCACGGCGAACTCTACCCCTGGCTGCGCGGCGCTACAAATCCAAATCCAGCGCGGCCGGACAACCGCAGCCCCAGGTCTGTGATGTGGGTGCCGCGGCACAGTACTGCACGGCGACCCGGAAAGGCATTGCCCGCTCCCCGCCTCTATGACCAGGCAGGGGACTAAGAATTAAAGTTCCCCCCTTCACCCCCACCACATAAAATCCCTCCAAACTAACTGACTAACATTTAAGCAATGATTCACAATGATTCCGCGGTCTCCGGGGAGGAGGCAGCCGCTCCAGACTTTCCAAGCCGCCAGCGCTACCTACCTAATCTACGCTAAAAACTTCCATTCCGTAACCCGAAAATGTCCGATATCCGAAATGTGTCTGGTCCCAAGGCTTTCGGATAAAAGGTTGTGCACCTGTAGCAATATAATCTCTCAATATAATCTCTCTCTGATATCCTAACTCCCCAGGAACAGTTAAATAACCTTCCTTAACACTTCAAAAATATACATAATTTTGCATTTAGAGCTTTTATATAACTGTTTTATATATCACATAGGAATCATGTTGTCGACCTCCCTGTGGTGAACACTGTCAACTGAGCTCAGTCGCCGCAGCTCGGCGCCAACCAGGAGCGTGCGCCCTTTTTAGGGCGGGCATCTACAGGTGTCGATCCGGATGGCATCACCCTGCTGCAGCTGAATGCAGAAGACCTCACCAAAGCCAAGGCCACCATCAATGAACATCTGCTACAGACCCACAAAGTTATTGCAATTCTGCTCCAAGAGACTGACAAAAGTGATAGCTCCCATCTGAAGATCCCTGGTTATACCCGAGCAGCCAACACCAAGAGCGACACCCACGGGATTGCCACTTTTGTAAGGAACACAGCAAAATGGAAAGCGATTGCAGTGTCCCCTCCTGACTCCGACGTGGAATGGGCAACAACGCAAGTCGAAGGTGTCACGGTCATCAATGTATACAAGCCACCTTCTACCAAGCTCCACAAAGACTCCATCCCCACCTTTGGTTCGCCCTGCGTCTTCACCGGAGACTTTAACTGCCACAGCACCACCTGGGGCTACCGTTCAACTAACTCGGATGCCGCTGCAATAGAAGACTGGGCTTCAGCTACTGCCGTTCAACTCCTGTACGACCCAAAACAACCGGACAGCTTCCACTCTGGCAGGTGGAACACCACTACCAACATTGACTTGGCTTTTGCAAACCTGAATGGACCATCGTCACACCGTATCATCCTGGATCACTTCCCGAAATCACAACTTCTCTGATTCCCGGACAACCTCATTGAGCCGGTCCCAGCCAAACCTGCGAAGAGGTGGAATTTCCGCAAGGCCAGGTGGGACCAGTTCACAAGTCTGGTAGACTTCTGGATCGACAGCCTTCCCACCCCCTCCTCCACCAATCTGGACAAATCCTACTGAGTCTTCTGCAAATTCCTCAGCAGGGCAGCGAAGAGTTCCATTCCTCGCGGCTATCATTGCCAGTACATCCCCACATGGGACGAAGAGTGTGACGCATGCTACGACGCATTCCTGGACGCTGAACCTGGGGAAGAGGCTGCCTCCAAGGCTACGGAACTGGCAACCTGCCTCGATCAAGAACCGCAGAGGGCGGTGGGAAAAGACAGTCCAAGGAATCGACTTCACACACTCCAGTAGGGTGGAATGGAAGACCTTCAATCGCCTCACCGGTCGAAGTACCCGCCCAAAGCATTGCCCTGTCACGGCCAACTCCGTCGCCCACCAGCTCCTGGCCAACGGCAACTTCAAAGACACGGACAAGAATCTAACTCGTTCTGTCAAACAGGAAACCACTAATCTTTGGAAAGCTCCAGGCGCTGATGGGCTCCAGTCAGCAGCCTTTTCCTCTGCAGAACTCTCTCCTGTCATCACTCAATTGAGATGCAGAAAAGCCCAGGGTCCTGATAGCATCCCCCCAGAATTCCTGAAACACTGCGGTCCTAAATGCCATGTCTGGCTCCGTGAGTTCTACTTCTCTTGCCTCATTGGTCTGTCCATTCCGAAGATCTGGTGGAAAGCCACCGTCATTGCACTACCAAAACCAAACAAGCGTGTGTACGACCCAAGGAACCATCGGCCCGTCTCACTCCTCTGTGTCCCGTACAAGCTTTTGTACGGGACGCTGCACTACCCACCAAATAGTCAAGCTGACCAATGACATCGAAGACAGTTTGGAAAAGGTTTGCAAGGCGAGCGTCACACCGGTGGACCTCACTGCCGCCTACGATACAGTGTAGCACCAGGGCCTGATCTTGAAGCTCCTCCACACCATTACTGACCGCCATTTAGTGCGGTCCCTTGCTAACATCCCGGCCAACTGCAATTTTGTACTCAAGACCAGCGACGGACAATCTAGCCGACTGCAACGGCTAAGAAACGGAGTCCCCCAAGGCTCCCATGCTCTTTAATCTCTTCATCAGCAGACTTCCGGTGACGACGCGAGCAGATGGCTGCTTAATTTCGAGCTCCCGATAGCAAGTTTAAAACTAGCCTCCCTTAATTCACTAATTGCTACATAATTCACAGTTTTCTGTTTTGGAATGAGTGGGGGAGCGACAACTAGAAGTCAAAAGAAACGTGACGGACGAGAAAGAAAGAATTCACCGGAGATGGACAAAGCTCAAAGCTCAAAAGATGACTCAGCAGAAACCGTGCGCTCAATGCTACACAATATCAGTAAGGAAATACATGACTTCAGGACTGAATATAAAGTGGACTTACATAAATTTAAAAAAGAAATCAAAGAAGACATGAAAACCGAACTCAGAGTACTGAAGCAAGAAATTTATCATAAACTTTCTGCAAACTCCAAACAAATCCACGCCCATGAAACTAGACTAAACAAAGCTGAAGCACGAATTGAAGAGGCTGAGACAATTAACATGGCTGTGAAAAATGTGCTGTTTAAATCTATGAAAAAACAGAAAGCCATGCAAGAAAAACTGACTGATTTGGAAGGACGGTCTAGACGAAATGACATTCGGGTCTACGGCGTACCTGAAGAGAAAGAAGGCAAATCTATGTCTGAATTTGTGGAGCAACTTTTAAAAACTCAACTCGTAATAACAACCGACACCAACGTACGGATCCAGCGCGCGCACAGAGCTTTGGCTCGCAAACCGGAAGGTAATTCACCACCTAGGTCTATAGTGGTAAATTTCCTGGAGTTTAATACCAAAGAAATGGTATTGAAAAAGGCCTGGGGAAAGAAGATAATGATTGATGGGCGACGTCTATCATTTGACCACGATTATGCAACGGAGGTTGTCCAGAAGCGCAAGGCATATAAGGGAATAAAGAGGGCCCTGAAGGAGAGAGGTGTCCGTTTCCAGACCCCGCTGGACAAGATGCGTATTCACTGGGACTCAGGAACATGCACATATCATAGTGCACAAGACGCAGCGCAGGAATTGAGGAGGAGAGGCTACTCCGTGGAGACACCTGATTACAGCGCTGAGGAGCTGGCGGACCCAGAGATGGAGCGTCTTCTCCAGGCTTTGACATGGCAGGGAGTTGGAAAGAGGAGCGAAGATGAGAGTGAGACAGCAAGAGAGCGACTACAGGAGTCTGAGCAGACCCCATCCAACTAGCTTTTATTGTGTCACAAATTCTTTTGGACTAAAAAAGAAGTGCTATCGGATGACGTTGGACGATACTAGGATGCGTGAAATGGAGTGTTTCACCTCTAGTGAGGGGCCCTCTGGGAGGAGGCTTTTCCCTATACCTGCCAACGGGGACTCAGGGTGGAAAGGAATCACCCTTACTTGGAAGTCAACTGTTTTTTCTTTTCTTTTCTTTTTTTTATTTGGCACATGTTGTCCAGATGTTCAGACCTGCACAGTTTCAAGTTATCTGGAGATTTATGAATGCAAGACAGGAGTAGGTAAATTAAATGTCACGTAATACTATCAAATTGGTGTCACTCAATGTAAATGGGATGAATAATCCAGTTAAAAGGAGCAAGGTCCTGGCTAAACTGAAAAAAGAAAAGGCCCAGGTACTATTTTTACAAGAAACCCACCTGCCTCAACAAGAACATGAGAAACTAAAACGCTTTGGCTTTAGAAATGCATTTTATAGTTCCTATAAAACTAGCCAAAAGAGGGGCGTGGCTATCCTTATTACAAATGCAGTCCAATTTGAATGCCATAAAGAAGTCAGGGACAAAGAGGGAAGGTATGTATTAGTTAAAGGAAAGTTGGAAAACAAAGTTGTGACACTGATCAATGTATATGCCCCCCCAGAGAGTACCAAATGTTTTTTCAAAACTCTGTTTGACATTATTGCTTTAGAGACTGAAGGTATTTTGATATGTGGAGGGGACTTCAATGTGGTCATGAATCATAATTTGGATACAACAAGCCTAAAAAAAACCAAGATGCATCTGACCAAGTTTATTAACACATCAGTACAGGAAATGGGCCTAATTGATGTTTGGAGAGAACTTCACCCTTTAGAAAGGGACTACACACACTATTCAGTACCTCACTCAGTCTACTCCAGGATTGACTACTTTTTAATGAATACGGGTGAAAGTCACAGGATCACAGAGTGTAAAATCGGGGTGGCAGATGTATCTGATCACAGTGCGATCAGCTTGACAGTACACCTGAATAGTAGAAAAAGAAATACTGTTTGGAGGCTCAATGTGGGTATTTTGAATAATAAGGCAAATGTGGAACAAATAAGGGAAGAGATAAAAAGGTACATAGAAGAGAATGATAACGGGGATGTGGATCCTGTAATACTGTGGGATGCTATGAAGGCAGTTATACGTGGAAAGCTGATCGCCCTGACATCATCACAAAAAAAGGCTCGGCTAGCTACGTATGAACATAAAGTAGAAAAACTGAAAGAATTGGAGAAAAAACATAAAAACATACAGGATCAGTTGGTACTAAAACAGATTAAGGAAAAAAGGGGGGAGATAGATGAGATCCTCAGGGGAGATATGGAAAAAAGGGCAAGATTCGTAAAGCAGACCTATTATGAAGCAGGTCCAAAAGCAACTAGACTCCTGGCCAGACGCCTGCGTAAACAGCAGGCCTCTAATACAATTCATCAAATAAGAGATCCTAAAACCAATCAATTATCACATGAGCCAGATGAGATAGAAAGAATATTTGAAGAATACTATAAGAAACTCTATTCTAAACCACCATCAACTGACGAAAGGACAATGAGAAGTTTTCTTAACTCACTTGATCTGCCATCAATTGGTGAGACACAAAATAATACCATTACGTCACAATTTACGGTTAATGAGCTGGAAGCTGCAATCAGTAGACTCAAGGCTAGTAAATCACCAGGCAGCGATGGGTTTCCACCAGAATGGTACAAGGCCTTTAAGAAAGAGCTAACACCTCTGCTCCTGTCTTGCTTTAACTGGACCCTTAAAGAGGGCAGGGCTCCCCCATCATGGAAGGAAGCAATTATTACCATTTTACACAAAGAAGGCAAAGACAAAGAGCAATGTAAAAATTTCAGGCCAATCTCAATTTTAAATGTAGACTACAAACTATTTACCTCAATCATTTGCAAAAGACTCGAGACTTTTGTACCAGATCTGATTAATGAAGACCAAACTGGATTTATTCGGGGGCGTCAAACACAGGATAATATTAGAAGAACCCTCCACATTGTGGATAATGCTCAAAAAAAGGATACAAATATGGTCCTGGTCAGTTTAGATGCAGAAAAAGCCTTTGATAGTGTTAGTTGGGTATTCTTATATGAAGTACTGAGGAGATTTGGTTTCAATGAAGATGCAATTCGGTGTATTAAAACAATATATCAGGAGCCTACAGCTAGGATTAAGGTAAATGGAAACATATCAAAAAGGATCCAGTTAGAGAGGGGCACAAGGCAAGGATGCTGTCTTTCTCCTACTCTCTTCGTTTTGTATATTGAACCCTTAGCACAAGCAATAAGGCAGAGAGAAGACCTGCAGGGGGTCACAATAGGGGGGAAAGAACATATAATTGGTCTTTTCGCTGATGATATCATTATTTTTCTTGAACGACCAGATATATGTCTCCCAAATCTAATGAACCTATTTGAAACATATGGATACTACTCAGGGTATAAAATCCCGATAGCAAGTTTAAAACTAGCCTCCCTTAATTCACTAATTGCTACATAATTCACAGTTTTCTGTTTTGGAATGAGTGGGGGAGCGACAACTAGAAGTCAAAAGAAACGTGACGGACGAGAAAGAAAGAATTCACCGGAGATGGACAAAGCTCAAAGCTCAAAAGATGACTCAGCAGAAACCGTGCGCTCAATGCTACACAATATCAGTAAGGAAATACATGACTTCAGGACTGAATATAAAGTGGACTTACATAAATTTAAAGAAGAAATCAAAGAAGACATGAAAACCGAACTCAGAGTACTGAAGCAAGAAATTTATCATAAACTTTCTGCAAACTCCAAACAAATCCACGCCCATGAAACTAGACTAAACAAAGCTGAAGCATGAATTGAAGAGGCTGAGACAATTAACATGGCTGTGAAAAATGTGCTGTTTAAATCTATGAAAAAACAGATAGCCATGCAAGAAAAACTGACTGATTTGGAAGGACGGTCTAGACGAAATAACATTCGGATCTATGGCGTACCTGAAGAGAAAGAAGGCAAATCTATGTCTGAATTTGTGGAGCAACTTTTAAAAACTCAACTCGTAATAACAACGGACACCAACGTACGGATCCAGCGCGCGCACAGAGCTTTGGCTCGCAAACCGGAAGGTAATTCACCACCTAGGTCTATAGTGGTAAATTTCCTGGAGTTTAATACCAAAGAAATGGTAGTGAAAAAGGCCTGGGGAAAGAAGATAATGATTGATGGGCGACGTCTATCATTTGACCACGATTATGCAACGGAGGTTGTCCAGAAGCGCAAGGCATATAAGGGAATAAAGAGGGCCCTGAAGGAGAGAGGTGTCCGTTTCCAGGCCCCGCTGGACAAGATGCATATTCACTGGGACTCAGGAACATGCACATATCATAGTGCACAAGACGCAGCGCAGGAATTGTTGAGGAGAGGCTACTCCGTGGAGACACCTGATTTCAGCGCTGAGGAGCTGGCGGACCCAGAGATGGAGCGTCTTCTCCAGGCTTTGACATGGCAGAGAGTTGGAAAGAGGAGCGAAGATGAGAGTGAGACAGCAAGAGAGCGACTACAGGAGTCTGAGCAGACCCCATCCAACTAGCTTTTAGTGTGTCACAAATTCTTTTGGACTAAAAAATAAGTGCTATCGGATGACGTTGGACGATACTAGGATACGTGAAATGGAGTGTTTCACCTCTAGTGAGGGGCCCTCTGGGAGGAGGCTTTCCCCTATACCTGCCAACGGGGACTCAGGGTGGAAAGGAATCACCCTTACTTGGAAGTCAACTGTTTTTCTTTTCTTTTATTTTTTTTATTTGGCACATGTTGTCCAGATGTTCAGACCTGCACAGTTTCAAGTTACCTGGAGATTTATGAATGCAAGACAGGAGTAGGTAAATTAAATGTCACGTAATACTATCAAATTGGTGTCACTCAATGTAAATGGGATGAATAATCCAGTTAAAAGGAGCAAGGTCCTGGCTAAACTGAAAAAAGAAAAGGCCCAGGTACTATTTTTACAAGAAACCCACCTGCCTCAACAAGAACATGAGAAACTAAAACGCTTTGGCTTTAGAAATGCATTTTATAGTTCCTATAAAACTAGCCAAAAGAGGGGCGTGGCTATCCTTATTACAAATGCAGTCCAATTTGAATGCCATAAAGAAGTCAGGGACAAAGAGGGAAGGTATGTATTAGTTAAAGGAAAGTTGGAAAACAAAGTTGTGACACTGATCAATGTATATGCCCCCCCAGAGAGTACCAAATGTTTTTTCAAAATCTGTTTGACATTATTGCTTTAGAGACTGAAGGTATTTTGATATGTGGAGGGGACTTCAATGTGG
The DNA here is from genome assembly GCF_010909765.2 of Amblyraja radiata. NCBI lineage: Eukaryota > Metazoa > Chordata > Chondrichthyes > Rajiformes > Rajidae > Amblyraja > Amblyraja radiata. The sequence continues at coordinate 6,124,080 of NC_045976.1, read as the reverse complement.
TCATGAATCATAATTTGGATACAACAAGCCTAAAAAAAAACAAGATGCATCTGACCAAGTTTATTAACACATCAGTACAGGAAATGGGCCTAATTGATGTTTGGAGAGAACTTCACCCTTTAGAAAGGGACTACACACACTATTCAGTACCTCACTCAGTCTACTCCAGGATTGACTACTTTTTAATGAATACGGGTGAAAGTCACAGGATCACAGAGTGTAAAATCGGGGTGGCAGATGTATCTGATCACAGTGCGATCAGCTTGACTGTACACCTGAATAGTAGAAAAATATATACTGTTTGGAGGCTCAATGTGGGTATTTTGAATAATAAGGCAAATGTGGAACAAATAAGGGAAGAGATAAAAAGGTACATAGAAGAGAATGATAATGGGGATGTGGATCATGTAATACTGTGGGATGCTATGAAGGCAGTTATACGTGGAAAGCTGATCGCCCTGACATCATCACAAAAAAAGGCCCGGCTAGCTACGTATGAACATAAAGTAGAAAAACTGAAAGAATTGGAGAAAAAACATAAAAACATACAGGATCAGTTGGTACTAAAACAGATTGAGGAAATAAGGGAGGAGATAGATGAGATCCTCAGGGGAGATATGGAAAAAAGGGCAAGATTCGTAAAGCAGACCTATTATAAAGCAGGTCCAAAAGCAACTAGACTCCTGGCCAGACGCCTGCGTAAACAGCAGGCCTCTAATACAATTCATCAAATAAGAGATCCTAAAACCAATCAATTATCACATGAGCCAGATGAGATAGAAAGAATATTTGAAGAATACTATAAGAAACTCTATTCTAAACCACCATCAGCTGACAAAAGGACAATGAGAAGTTTTCTTAACTCACTTGATCTGCCATCAATTGGTGAGACACAAAATAATACCATTACGTCACAATTCACAGTTAATGAGCTGGAAGCTGCAATCAGTAGACTCAAGGCTAGTAAATCACCAGGCAGCGATGGGTTTTCCACCAGAATGGTACAAGGCCTTTAAGAAAGAGCTAACACCTCTGCTCCTGTCTTGCTTTAACTGGACCCTTAAAGAGGGCAGGGCTCCCCCATCATGGAAGGAAGCAATTATTACCATTTTACACAAAGAAGGCAAAGACAAAGAGCAATGTAAAAATTTCAGGCCAATCTCAATTTTAAATGTAGACTACAAACTATTTACCTCAATCATTTGCAAAAGACTCGAGACTTTTGTACCAGATCTGATTAATGAAGACCAAACTGGATTTATTCGGGGGCGTCAAACACAGGATAATATTAGAAGAACCCTCCACATTGTGGATAATGCTCAAAAAAAGGATACAAATATGGTCCTGGTCAGTTTAGATGCAGAAAAAGCCTTTGATAGTGTTAGTTGGGTATTCTTATATGAAGTACTGAGGAGATTTGGTTTCAATGAAGATGCAATTCGGTGTATTAAAACAATATATCAGGAGCCTACAGCTAGGATTAAGGTAAATGGAAACATATCAAAAAGGATCCAGTTAGAGAGGGGCACAAGGCAAGGATGCTGTCTTTCTCCTACTCTCTTCGTTTTGTATATTGAACCCTTAGCACAAGCAATAAGGCAGAGAGAAGACCTGCAGGGGGTCACAATAGGGGGGAAAGAACATATAATTGGTCTTTTCGCTGATGATATCATTATTTTTCTTGAACGACCAGATATATGTCTCCCAAATCTAATGAACCTATTTGAAACATATGGATACTACTCAGGGTATAAAATCCCGATAGCAAGTTTAAAACTAGCCTCCCTTAATTCACTAATTGCTACATAATTCACAGTTTTCTGTTTTGGAATGAGTGGGGGAGCGACAACTAGAAGTCAAAAGAAACGTGACGGACGAGAAAGAAAGAATTCACCGGAGATGGACAAAGCTCAAAGCTCAAAAGATGACTCAGCAGAAACCGTGCGCTCAATGCTACACAATATCAGTAAGGAAATACATGACTTCAGGACTGAATATAAAGTGGACTTACATAAATTTAAAGAAGAAATCAAAGAAGACATGAAAACCGAACTCAGAGTACTGAAGCAAGAAATTTATCATAAACTTTCTGCAAACTCCAAACAAATCCACGCCCATGAAACTAGACTAAACAAAGCTGAAGCACGAATTGAAGAGGCTGAGACAATTAACATGGCTGTGAAAAATGTGCTGTTTAAATCTATGAAAAAACAGAAAGCCATGCAAGAAAAACTGACTGATTTGGAAGGACGGTCTAGACGAAATAACATTCGGATCTACGGCGTACCTGAAGAGAAAGAAGGCAAATCTATGTCTGAATTTGTGGAGCAACTTTTAAAAACTCAACTCGTAATAACAACGGACACCAACGTACGGATCCAGCGCGCGCACAGAGCTTTGGCTCGCAAACCGGAAGGTAATTCACCACCTAGGTCTATAGTGGTAAATTTCCTGGAGTTTAATACCAAAGAAATGGTAGTGAAAAAGGCCTGGGGATAGAAGATAATGATTGATGGGCGACGTCTATCATTTGACCACGATTATGCAACGGAGGTTGTCCAGAAGCGCAAGGCATATAAGGGAATAAAGAGGGCCCTGAAGGAGAGAGGTGTCCGTTTCCAGGCCCCGCTGGACAAGATGCATATTCACTGGGACTCAGGAACATGCACATATCATAGTGCACAAGACGCAGCGCAGGAATTGTTGAGGAGAGGCTACTCCGTGGAGACACCTGATTTCAGCGCTGAGGAGCTGGCGGACCCAGAGATGGAGCGTCTTCTCCAGGCTTTGACATGGCAGAGAGTTGGAAAGAGGAGCGAAGATGAGAGTGAGACAGCAAGAGAGTGACTACAGGAGTCTGAGCAGACCCCATCCAACTAGCTTTTATTGTGTCACAAATTCTTTTGGACTAAAAAATAAGTGCTATCGGATGACGTTGGACGATACTAGGATGCGTGAAATGGAGTGTTTCACCTCTAGTGAGGGGCCCTCTGGGAGGAGGCTTTCCCCTATACCTGCCAACGGGGACTCAGGGTGGAAAGGAATCACCCTTACTTGGAAGTCAACTGTTTTTCTTTTCTTTTATTTTTTTTATTTGGCACATGTTGTCCAGATGTTCAGACCTGCACAGTTTCAAGTTATCTGGAGATTTATGAATGCAAGACAGGAGTAGGTAAATTAAATGTCACGTAATACTATCAAATTGGTGTCACTCAATGTAAATGGGATGAATAATCCAGTTAAAAGGAGCAAGGTCCTGGCTAAACTGAAAAAAGAAAAGGCCCAGGTACTATTTTTACAAGAAACCCACCTGCCTCAACAAGAACATGAGAAACTAAAACGCTTTGGCTTTAGAAATGCATTTTATAGTTCCTATAAAACTAGCCAAAAGAGGGGCGTGGCTATCCTTATTACAAATGCAGTCCAATTTGAATGCCATAAAGAAGTCAGGGACAAAGAGGGAAGGTATGTATTAGTTAAAGGAAAGTTGGAAAACAAAGTTGTGACACTGATCAATGTATATGCCCCCCCAGAGAATACCAAATGTTTTTTCAAAATCTGTTTGACATTATTGCTTTAGAGACTGAAGGTATTTTGATATGTGGAGGGGACTTCAATGTGGTCATGAATCATAATTTGGATACAACAAGCCTAAAAAAAAACAAGATGCATCTGACCAAGTTTATTAACACATCAGTACAGGAAATGGGCCTAATTGATGTTTGGAGAGAACTTCACCCTTTAGAAAGGGACTACACACACTATTCAGTACCTCACTCAGTCTACTCCAGGATTGACTACTTTTTAATGAATACGGGTGAAAGTCACAGGATCACAGAGTGTAAAATCGGGGTGGCAGATGTATCTGATCACAGTGCGATCAGCTTGACTGTACACCTGAATAGTAGAAAAAGAAATACTGTTTGGAGGCTCAATGTGGGTATTTTGAATAATAAGGCAAATGTGGAACAAATAAGGGAAGAGATAAAAAGGTACATAGAAGAGAATGATAATGGGGATGTGGATCCTGTAATACTGTGGGATGCTATGAAGGCAGTTATACGTGGAAAGCTGATCGCCCTGACATCATCACAAAAAAAGGCTCGGCTAGCTACGTATGAACATAAAGTAGAAAAACTGAAAGAATTGGAGAAAAAACATAAAAACATACAGGATCAGTTGGTACTAAAACAGATTAAGGAAAAAAGGGGGGAGATAGATGAGATCCTCAGGGGAGATATGGAAAAAAGGGCAAGATTTGTAAAGCAGACCTATTATGAAGCAGGTCCAAAAGCAACTAGACTCCTGGCCAGACGCCTGCGTAAACAGCAGGCCTCTAATACAATTCATCAAATAAGAGATCCTAAAACCAATCAATTATCACATGAGCCAGATGAGATAGAAAGAATATTTGAAGAATACTATAAGAAACTCTATTCTAAACCACCATCAGCTGACAAAAGGACAATGAGAAGTTTTCTTAACTCACTTGATCTGCCATCAATTGGTGAGACACAAAATAATACCATTACGTCACAATTCACAGTTAATGAGCTGGAAGCTGCAATCAGTAGACTCAAGGCTAGTAAATCACCAGGCAGCGATGGGTTTTCACCAGAATGGTACAAGGCCTTTAAGAAAGAGCTAACACCTCTGCTCCTGTCTTGCTTTAACTGGACCCTTAAAGAGGGCAGGGCTCCCCCATCATGGAAGGAAGCGATTATTACCATTTTACACAAAGAAGGCAAAGACAAAGAGCAATGTAAAAATTTCAGGCCAATCTCAATTTTAAATGTAGACTACAAACTATTTACCTCAATCATTTGCAAAAGACTCGAGACTTTTGTACCAGATCTGATTAATGAAGACCAAACTGGATTTATTCGGGGGCGTCAAACACAGGATAATATTAGAAGAACCCTCCACATTGTGGATAATGCTCAAAAAAAGGATACAAATATGGTCCTGGTCAGTTTAGATGCAGAAAAAGCCTTTGATAGTGTTAGTTGGGTATTCTTATATGAAGTACTGAGGAGATTTGGTTTCAATGAAGATGCAATTCGGTGTATTAAAACAATATATCAGGAGCCTACAGCTAGGATTAAGGTAAATGGAAACATATCAAAAAGGATCCAGTTAGAGAGGGGCACAAGGCAAGGATGCTGTCTTTCTCCTACTCTCTTCGTTTTGTATATTGAACCCTTAGCACAAGCAATAAGGCAGAGAGAAGACCTGCAGGGGGTCACAATAGGGGGGAAAGAACATATAATTGGTCTTTTCGCTGATGATATCATTATTTTTCTTGAACGACCAGATATATGTCTCCCAAATCTAATGAACCTATTTGAAACATATGGATACTACTCAGGGTATAAAATCCCGATAGCAAGTTTAAAACTAGCCTCCCTTAATTCACTAATTGCTACATAATTCACAGTTTTCTGTTTTGGAATGAGTGGGGGAGCGACAACTAGAAGTCAAAAGAAACGTGACGGACGAGAAAGAAAGAATTCACCGGAGATGGACAAAGCTCAAAGCTCAAAAGATGACTCAGCAGAAACCGTGCGCTCAATGCTACACAATATCAGTAAGGAAATACATGACTTCAGGACTGAATATAAAGTGGACTTACATAAATTTAAAGAAGAAATCAAAGAAGACATGAAAACCGAACTCAGAGTACTGAAGCAAGAAATTTATCATAAACTTTCTGCAAACTCCAAACAAATCCACGCCCATGAAACTAGACTAAACAAAGCTGAAGCATGAATTGAAGAGGCTGAGACAATTAACATGGCTGTGAAAAATGTGCTGTTTAAATCTATGAAAAAAAACAGAAAGCCATGCAAGAAAAACTGACTGATTTGGAAGGACGGTCTAGACGAAATAACATTCGGATCTACGGCGTACCTGAAGAGAAAGAAGGCAAATCTATGTCTGAATTTGTGGAGCAACTTTTAAAAACTCAACTCGTAATAACAACGGACACCAACGTACGGATCCAGCGCGCGCACAGAGCTTTGGCTCGCAAACCGGAAAGTAATTCACCACCTAGGTCTATAGTGGTAAATTTCCATGAGTTTAATACCAAAGAAATGGTAGTGAAAAAGGCCTGGGGAAAGAAGATAATGATTGATGGGCGACGTCTATCATTTGACCACGATTATGCAACGGAGGTTGTCCAGAAGCGCAAGGCATATAAGGGAATAAAGAGGGCCCTGAAGGAGAGAGGTGTCCGTTTCCAGGCCCCGCTGGACAAGATGCATATTCACTGGGACTCAGGAACATGCACATATCATAGTGCACAAGACGCAGCGCAGGAATTGAGGAGGAGAGGCTACTCCGTGGAGACACCTGATTACAGCGCTGAGGAGCTGGCGGACCCAGAGATGGAGCGTCTTCTCCAGGCTTTGACATGGCAGAGAGTTGGAAAGAGGAGCGAAGATGAGAGTGAGACAGCAAGAGAGCGACTACAGGAGTCTGAGCAGACCCCATCCAACTAGCTTTTATTGTGTCACAAATTCTTTTGGACTAAAAAATAAGTGCTATCGGATGACGTTGGACGATACTAGGATGCGTGAAATGGAGTGTTTCACCTCTAGTGAGGGGCCCTCTGGGAGGAGGCTTTCCCCTATACCTGCCAACGGGGACTCAGGGTGGAAAGGAATCACCCTTACTTGGAAGTCAACTGTTTTTCTTTTCTTTTATTTTTTTTATTTGGCACATGTTGTCCAGATGTTCAGACCTGCACAGTTTCAAGTTATCTGGAGATTTATGAATGCAAGACAGGAGTAGGTAAATTAAATGTCACGTAATACTATCAAATTGGTGTCACTCAATGTAAATGGGATGAATAATCCAGTTAAAAGGAGCAAGGTCCTGGCTAAACTGAAAAAAGAAAAGGCCCAGGTACTATTTTTACAAGAAACCCACCTGCCTCAACAAGAACATGAGAAACTAAAACGCTTTGGCTTTAGAAATGCATTTTATAGTTCCTATAAAACTAGCCAAAAGAGGGGCGTGGCTATCCTTATTACAAATGCAGTCCAATTTGAATGCCATAAAGAAGTCAGGGACAAAGAGGGAAGGTATGTATTAGTTAAAGGAAAGTTGGAAAACAAAGTTGTGACACTGATCAATGTATATGCCCCCCCAGAGAATACCAAATGTTTTTTCAAAATCTGTTTGACATTATTGCTTTAGAGACTGAAGGTATTTTGATATGTGGAGGGGACTTCAATGTGGTCATGAATCATAATTTGGATACAACAAGCCTAAAAAAAAACAAGATGCATCTGACCAAGTTTATTAACACATCAGTACAGGAAATGGGCCTAATTGATGTTTGGAGAGAACTTCACCCTTTAGAAAGGGACTACACACACTATTCAGTACCTCACTCAGTCTACTCCAGGATTGACTACTTTTTAATGAATACGGGTGAAAGTCACAGGATCACAGAGTGTAAAATCGGGGTGGCAGATGTATCTGATCACAGTGCGATCAGCTTGACTGTACACCTGAATAGTAGAAAAAGAAATACTGTTTGGAGGCTCAATGTGGGTATTTTGAATAATAAGGCAAATGTGGAACAAATAAGGGAAGAGATAAAAAGGTACATAGAAGAGAATGATAATGGGGATGTGGATCCTGTAATACTGTGGGATGCTATGAAGGCAGTTATACGTGGAAAGCTGATCGCCCTGACATCATCACAAAAAAAGGCTCGGCTAGCTACGTATGAACATAAAGTAGAAAAACTGAAAGAATTGGAGAAAAAACATAAAAACATACAGGATCAGTTGGTACTAAAACAGATTAAGGAAAAAAGGGGGGAGATAGATGAGATCCTCAGGGGAGATATGGAAAAAAGGGCAAGATTTGTAAAGCAGACCTATTATGAAGCAGGTCCAAAAGCAACTAGACTCCTGGCCAGACGCCTGCGTAAACAGCAGGCCTCTAATACAATTCATCAAATAAGAGATCCTAAAACCAATCAATTATCACATGAGCCAGATGAGATAGAAAGAATATTTGAAGAATACTATAAGAAACTCTATTCTAAACCACCATCAGCTGACAAAAGGACAATGAGAAGTTTTCTTAACTCACTTGATCTGCCATCAATTGGTGAGACACAAAATAATACCATTACGTCACAATTCACAGTTAATGAGCTGGAAGCTGCAATCAGTAGACTCAAGGCTAGTAAATCACCAGGCAGCGATGGGTTTTCACCAGAATGGTACAAGGCCTTTAAGAAAGAGCTAACACCTCTGCTCCTGTCTTGCTTTAACTGGACCCTTAAAGAGGGCAGGGCTCCCCCATCATGGAAGGAAGCAATTATTACCATTTTACACAAAGAAGGCAAAGACAAAGAGCAATGTAAAAATTTCAGGCCAATCTCAATTTTAAATGTAGACTACAAACTATTTACCTCAATCATTTGCAAAAGACTCGAGACTTTTGTACCAGATCTGATTAATGAAGACCAAACTGGATTTATTCGGGGGCGTCAAACACAGGATAATATTAGAAGAACCCTCCACATTGTGGATAATGCTCAAAAAAAGGATACAAATATGGTCCTGGTCAGTTTAGATGCAGAAAAAGCCTTTGATAGTGTTAGTTGGGTATTCTTATATGAAGTACTGAGGAGATTTGGTTTCAATGAAGATGCAATTCGGTGTATTAAAACAATATATCAGGAGCCTACAGCTAGGATTAAGGTAAATGGAAACATATCAAAAAGGATCCAGTTAGAGAGGGGCACAAGGCAAGGATGCTGTCTTTCTCCTACTCTCTTCGTTTTGTATATTGAACCCTTAGCACAAGCAATAAGGCAGAGAGAAGACCTGCAGGGGGTCACAATAGGGGGGAAAGAACATATAATTGGTCTTTTCGCTGATGATATCATTATTTTTCTTGAACGACCAGATATATGTCTCCCAAATCTAATGAACCTATTTGAAACATATGGATACTACTCAGGGTATAAAATGAATATAACAAAAACACAAATTCTTTCATTCAATTATTCTCAATCCCAACAAATCAGAGATGCATATAATCTGAAATGGAATTCTAAAACGATGCAGTATCTTGGTGTAACTATAACCAAAACACTTTCCAACTTGTTTGAAGCTAATTATAACAAAATTGAAGAAAACATCAAAAAGGATGTTGAGAGGTGGTCGACCCTTCCTCTAGACTTCAGTGCCAGAATACAAACGGTAAAAATGAATATCCTACCTAAACTACTATATTTATTCCAATCTCTCCCAATTAATGTCCCCCGGGATAAATTCATAGCCTGGGATAAAATGATCTCTAGATTCATTTGGAATAGCAAAAAACCAAGAATAAAACTAACAACACTTCAACTGCCGAAAAGCAAGGGTGGAATGGCTTTACCAAATCTGAAGAAATACTTTTACGCAGCTCAACTCAGACCTCTGGCTTGTTGGTGTAGACATGATTATGAATCTCGATGGAAAGAAATGGAAAGGGAGATACAGGGTTACCAGACCCAGATTTTGGTGGGAGACAAAAATCTGAGAGGGGCTTTGAGACATGCTATGGATCCAATAGTAGCATTTACGTTAGAAATATGGAATGTTATAGTGGAAAAATACAAATTAAAAAGAGGGGTTCACGCATTGAAGTGGTTCGCATATGACTCAAAGTTTAAGCCAGGGGTGTATGATTCAAAATTCAAAGAATGGGCACAAAAAGGCATAACGGCAATGTATAGTTTCAGAAAATGGCGAGTTTCTGAGCTTCCAAGATTTAAAGTCAAAGTATGGTCTCGAAAACAAAGATTTTTTTAGATACTTGCAATTAAGAGACTACTTTATAAAAGAGATAAGGCCAGAACTAGATGAAACTTCAAATAATGTGATCAAGGTGATTGTGGATGCATACAAACAGAAGGGGTCTCGGGTCATCTCTGCTTTCTACCAAGCTCTGGTGGAAAGCGGGGGAGAATCAACGCTCTACATAAAAACAAAATGGGAAGCAGAATTAAAGATTCAAATAACAGAAGAAGAATGGTATCAAATGTGTGAAACACAATGTTCATCCACAAGCTCACTAGTATGGAGAGAATTTTGCTGGAAGAATCTATCTCGCTTTTTTATAACACCCAAAATAAAAAGCAGACAACTTGCTGTCCAACAACACTGTTGGAGGCTGTGTGGGAGTACGGAGGCAGACCACTCGCATATTTTCTGGAACTGTGTAAAGATAAGGCCATACTGGGAAAATGTTAATGCAGCTGTAAATAATATCTTGGGTTATAAAATCCCAAATACTTGCCCTGTGATGTATCTGGGGCGTATTAAAGATAGTGTAAAAATAGAAGATACATATTTGATTAAAGTTTTGCTTGCAGCAAGTAAGAAGGCTATTACCAGGCAGTGGCTTAATGAAAAAAGTCCAAAACAGGAACAGTGGTTAGAAATTGTGCGAGACATCTTTAATATGGAGAAATTGACATATTCCTTGAGGGTCAAGGAGAATTCATTTGAGAAGATCTGGGAAAAATGGACTGTTTATTTGAGCCATGACACCAATTAGATAAATGCCGAGCTAGATATGGGAAGATTGCGTTATGTAGAACTAGATGGTATGTTTGTATGAATGTTGAATTATCTCCAGATAACTAATCAATGTAATGGTTTTTCTTTTTTTAATTTGGTAAGTGAACCACACGGTCTTATTCCAATTTTTTAAAATTTATTTACTTCTTTTTTTTTTGTCCCCCCCATCTACTTATTTTTTAAATTTTGATTGCTGTTTTTCTTACTTTGTTTTATTTATGGTGATGGTGTTGCACTGTTTTGAAAATATCTCTTAAAAATCAATCAAAATTTAAGTGAAAAAAAAAATAATCTCTTCATCAGCGATATGCCACGCACGAACTAGCGCCAGTATGTATACAGAGATGACCTGGCCCGACTGCATTCGGACAGGTGTTGGTCAAACATGAGGGATGTGCTTTCAGTGGATATAGTGCTTTTCGCGACCTGGAGACTAAAACTGAGTGTGGCAAAAACCACCACAACGTCCTTTCACCTGAACAAGAAAGCTCAACGCCAGCTAACCGTCACCCTCAATGTGTCACCACTACCCTATAACCCATTTCCTACATACCTTGGGTTGAAACTAGATCTGCAGCTGACCTACAAGCAACTCCTTGAAACTCTCCGTGCTAAAGTCTCGGTGCGGAACAACCTCCTGCATTGCTTGGCTGGATCGTCATGGGGCGCCAGGACATCTACTCTCTGAACCAGTCTCTTGCACTCATGTACAGCGCCGCTGAGTACACCGCCCCAGCATGATGCCGCAGCGCTCATACAAGCTAGACGCCATCCTCAACGACACCATCCTCAACGACACCATGTGGATCATCACCGGCTGCCTACGTCCTTCTCCGGATCTTCTGCCAGTGCTCGCTGGTATCACACCCGCCAAGCTTCGCAGAGAGTACTTCACCCACAGGCTGGTGTGCAAGGCCCCATCGGACACCAAACATCCTTTGCACCACCTCGCCCAGGAAACACAGCAACTGGGACCTCAACGCCTGTCATCTCGTCGCCACTTCTCCCGTCACGCAGCCACCCTCTGTGGCTCCGGTTTCAACACACTAGGAGCTTGGAGAACCAGCTGGGAACAGACTTCCCGACCTCCTCAATTCACTGTTGCACCGAACACCACAGCCCCACCTGGCTCGGACATGCCCTGCAAAGAGTGGGTCGCCCTGAATCGGCTCCGTACAGGGGTCGGCCGGTTCAACACCAACATGCATCGCTGGGAGCTGCGTTCATACTTTTCATACATTAACAATACAGTATTCATTTATACACCTGAGGTCAGTGTTCAACTCATTAACAACTTTGATAAATACATTGGTGTCATTCCCATCTGTAGTGCATCTACAAACGTCTCGCCAGGCACACGTAAACAAGCAAATGTGGTGTCGCAAAGTACGTCAAGACCAAGTAGCGTGACCTGGGCCGGGAAGTCTTCATTTTCGAGCAGTAAATAGGCGCTTGAAGAAATTCACTCGCTTCTTCGCCTGCAAAACAGAAACAGATGTCAATAGCTAACTAACATCAACCTAATACAGGTGTCAGAGTTTATAGGGAGAAGGTAGGAGAATGGGGTTACAAAGGAGAGATAGATCAGCCATGATTCAATCAAGGAGTTGACTTGATGGGCCAAACGACCTAATTCTTATCCTATTACTTATGAACCTCAACTAATTAGTTATTTCAGAATTAAACTAGTAAAATACCAAGGTACAGATGTGAAGATTTGTATTTAATTATCATGTTATAAAGATCTGTATTATAATGTACGAATGGGTGGCAGCGGCTTCAATACTATGGTCCAAATGAATGCACTATTCTATGAGCAAACAAGCAATGTGGATTCCTTGGTGAACTATTGGACAGGAGGTCTAGATTCTAAACAATCCTCTGTCGCAGTCAATCAGAAAATGACAGTGCTTCCATGGTTAGTCTTGGATTCCTTGGTGATGGGTGACGTATCCATTCTTACACTATACAGCAAGCTGAAGGTGGGGAAAGATGAACCTTCATCAGCTGTTTTTTCCTGCTCTGTATTCCTAGAAAGGTGTCTCTACATTTAAGAATGTCTTTTGGTTAAGATGAGATAACCAAATTTATTGCATTCATTTGGAGATTTGGCTTACACCTTGGCTTGTATTCAATGCGCTCTTTCATACTGAAACAGAGAGATTGGAGATATGCATTTGAAAACCGATTCGCGTGAGTACGACATGAGAGTAACTCAAACACCTCATGTCTCGCAGGAGAGGAGGAGTTGCTGGGTGAGGGGAGGGGCACCACGTGCAGACATCGAGGCTGGACAAAGAAACCAGGCCAGGTTTTCTGTGTTGATGCCTGAATCACCCACTCCAAACCGATGTACTATGTATCCTATTTATTAGTTAGTAAGTACATAGAAGCAGGTTTTCCAGAGTTGCCCAGTTCACTGGGGTGGGGGTGGGGTTGGGGGGGGGGGTGGGTGCAAGATAGAGTGTAAAATGTCAGGAAATTAGATTACAACTAGAAAACGAAGAATTGATGGGCAATACACACCTTCCGTGCCACCACCACCTCTTCACTGGGGTCTCTCTTCAAAGACTCCTCACATTCCTCGATGGATTCCAAATTAATGGTGTACTTCCTGGGCGCTGGTCTGACAGGAAGAGGTCGATGTTTGGAAAGAAAACAGCAGTATAAACGGTCACACAGTAACCCCACCTTCTCAATAAAATGTTATAGATACCGAGGGCTGATAACACACGGCTTTCAAGGAATTTTCTCCTAGGACTTTGAAGCAGCAGCTCAAGAGTTCGTTCAAGGGATGTAAACAGGTGGACAGACATGGCACGAACTTCCCACAATAATGCACTTATCCTAAAAAGGATCGTATCTCAGATATGTTTCTGGGAGTGGGCGCATTCCTGATCGCATCAACGTTACCCTTGGTGGGGTGTAGACTATCCTTGTCTATCTTATGACCCAAGTACTCTACCTAGTTCTGAAAGAACTCACACTTTTGTGCCTTCACTCTTACACTGTGTGTCTCAAAGCATTTGAGTACCACTTCCAACCTTTCATCATGTGCCTGCCTGCCAGGGGCTGAGATGAGGATGTCATCCAAGTAACACACCACACCTTCAATTCCGTCTAGAATTTGTGTCATAAACCCTTGAAAAATCCCAGGGGCTGATGATATGCCAAATGGGAGGGTATTGAACTGAAACAATCCCAAATGCGTGTTGATAGTCAGCTTGGATTTAGATTCTCCCTAAACTAAACTAATCTAAAACAAACCAAATGAAAGCCGTTCAGCCATTCGCAACAGAATGTCCTCCTTTAACCAGACGGATTCTCCTTCATCAAGGAGTTGAATAATTTGTGGCTCTATGACACCACCCTACGAAAATTGACTGCCGTGTTTGCTACCATCATCGACACTTCAAACATTGTTTGCTGGCCAAAGCATCAAGGGATAATCCCATTTGATCATATGGCACAATAGAAATGCAACTGATATCCCAGTCCAAGTAGAACCAAACCTTAGCTCAGCCAATTCCCTCTTGCAGGAGGACGGATATTGCTCTGTGCGCTCCTGCTGTGTTCCTTGCTGAAAGGTTTCCAGTTCTTCATTTTCCTGCAAAATGAAAATAGTGCTCAATGTTTATACACACATGAATGCAAAACAAGATTACAACATATCTTTGCTGTGTCCATCTTGGAATCTTTTAAATTAAAAAATAAATAAATACACAAATATTTAGTCATCATATGCATCCTGAGGAACAAGTCCTACCATGACTTCATCTTTAGTACCTTGAGATTTAGTATCCTGCTCAATTTATTAATTGATGCAAGGGCTTGTTTCCGTGCATGTCATTAGTAAATGACAGTGCTCTTTTAAAAAGTCCCTTCTAAGATTTGTGCTTAAAAAACATTGATTTCCACCTTGAGATCATGTTTGCCTTACATGAAGTTTCCCAATATCCTCCAGACATCTGTCTCTGTCCGTCTGTACTGCCAGCAACGTTTTCTCAAAAGATTCTGCCCGAGAAGCAAGTTCCTTGTTCTCGTTAATAACATCCAAAAGTCTTTGCTTCATCACTGACAATCCCACCAAATATTCTTCAGGTTTCTCCTGCCCTATTCCATCAGCACTTTCAGACATTTTCACTCCCGCCTTTACTTGAGCCAGATTTTCAAATTCAGTTTCTTCAAGGGCTTTCGGCCTTCATTACTTTGTTTTAGATTAGTTTGTTTAAGGGATCTTTAAGGGACTTTGTTTAAGCGGTCCTTGTACAACTATCCATTGCTCTTTGAAGATGGATTTCTCATTCTCAAGATGCTTAATTTGCTGTTGGTGCTTTTGCAACAACTCCTTCAACTGATTATCCTACAAAGACAGGATCTGGTTTAGCACCTCCCTGTACTGAACCAACTGTGCGTTTAGCAGCGCGTTGTCAGAATTAAGGTCATCCATCTGAAGCTGGTGGGAGATATGCTGCCAATGTGATCATCAGTGCACTGGCGGCAGGTCAACCATCAACAGAGTAGTTGTTGACATCGGAAGCATTGGAGAAGTCAAACAGCTTAACTATTGCTCAGTTTACATCTTCACTTGCCGTACTTTGGCCAGAAGGTATAAAACACGAGAATGTTCTTCTGTTTGTGACTTAAAGTTTTATTCCCTCATAAATAATAGTATCCTAAATATTAATAGAAACGTTTACTTCCTTGCACATGAATTCACAATACAGTTGTACCACGGAACAACAAAGTTGCTGTATTAACAACCCTTTAAATTTCCCAAATGTAGTTACTTGGTATCAAGCTAAAATGAATTCACCAACGCTCTACTCATTTGCTTTGATGTATTTTAAATACTTCCCTTGAAAAATATTGATCCGTAAATGATCGGTAGTAACAGAGACAGAGATACTGTGCACACTGGATGGAACCCAATGACTATTAACACCAAACATAAACATTGGGAGTTAAAATTAATCAGGTTGTCACAACCCCAGAAGCCGTCCTTTTGCCCATTATGTCCAAAACTGATCTTTATGGTGAACTATTCAAATGCTAATATATATAAAGGGGTAAATTCGGTAAAATTACAAATATTTGTACTTTCCAGATTTGTCAGTGATTTCCAAAATCTGTCTCTCTTGTTTGTCATTTTACTTTTAATATTAGAAATTGAACATGTGCATGATATAATGCTTTCTCATTGTATGTGGCCAGCCATCTCAGTCCAACTTATAATGGCACTGAAAATTGAGTTGAAGGCTTTTTCAGTTTAGCAAACCTCAGTATATATTTACCTTCTCAAAACTAATGAAGGCTTTACACTTTCGAGATGCAGCAGGGAAACAGGCCCTTCGGCCCAATGAGTCCAGGCCGACCAGCGATCACCCCAGACACTATCCTGCACACTAGGGACAATTTACAATTTTTACCAAAGCCAATTAACCTGCAAATCTGTACGCCTTTGGAGTGTTGGAGGAATCAGTAGCACCCGGAGAAAACCCACGTGGTCATGGGGAGAACGTACAAACTCGGTACAGACAGCACCCGTGGCCAGGATTGAACCCGGGTGTCTGGTGTTGTAAGGCAGCAACTCTACCACTGTGCCAGTGTGCTGCCCCCCCCCCCCCCAAACAGAAAAATATTTTATTCAACCTTGGCAAAGCTTAAAATTAATAACAGCGTAAAATGTCGAGTGAACTCAAGCATTAAATTTCCACAGATATATAAAATCAAAGTTTAAACTGAAAGTGTCAGACTGAGCACATACCATAAGGTTTTGGCCAGCTGTGGTCTGCTTTGTCCATCCTTGAACCTGTCCTGGTATCTGAAGATCCCCCACTTCCTCCTCCAGCTCCGGCAGTTCTGAGATCAAATCTGGATCAGAGCAGTCAAGAAAGAACCAGTCATCCTCAATCAGTTTTGTGCCACAGGAAGACACGTCATTCAGAAAAACAGCATGAACACAGACACAATATGGACTGATTGGACCCTGGTGACCATCGCTACCTTGTGGCTTCCCCAAGTTAAGGTGTTAGTTTCTGACTGGGTTAAAACACCTTGCAGCTGGCTGGCTGGCTGGCTTTAAATTTTAAAAGCTTGCAGTAACAAAGCTAAATTAACATCACTGGTATCCCAGAGACAACTAATACCAATACTGGTTTACATATAGATATAATTTCAGTATTTTATCAAGAGAGGCAGATTTGTCATTTAACCTGCAAATCCATTGTGTGTGAAGCCTGTGTTGTGGCCATTTGGACAAAAAGGTAAGTGTTCTACATTTGCAATTACCAATGTAAATATAGGGGAAAAAATAAATCCTTTCGCATTGAAAAGTTATAAGGAAGTTTGGTTCATTTTACTTACATCAGGTAATGGATGGAATAAACTATGGGTTAAAACAGTGTTCCCTTTCTTTACTAAATAGTCCAAAGAGTGGTACAGCACAGAAACATGTCCTTTTCCATCCAATGTGTCTGTGCCGACTATCATGTCATCTATATTAACCCCACTTGCCTGTGTTAAATAAACCTCCTAGTCTTTCAGTGAAACTTGCGTATTCATAAAAACTCACTCTAAAGTATGTAATTGGAAATTTAGCTGCATGTTTAAGACCCGGAGCGCGGCCTTACATCACCTGGCGCGGCTTTAATGGCCGCGGGACACTTACCATCGCCCGCCGGGGGCTTTGACTCTGATATCAGGAGGAGAACGAGGAGTGCAGGGGAGAGATAAGACTTTGCCTTCCATCACAGTGAGGAGGAGATTCACTGTGATGGATGTTTGTGTAAATTGTGTTGTGTCTTGGTTCTTTTTTCTTGTGTGTATGACTGCAGAAACTAAATTTCGTTTGAACCTCAAGAGGTTCAAATGATAACAAATAAATTGTATTGTATTGTATTGTATTGTATTGTATTGTAAGTTTAATGCAGAGCTAAATGTTATAAAATGATTAGAGTACTGAATTAACTAAAGAATTCAATGAAAGTATATTTTAGTTGGGGTTTATAACAATTTTGGAAAATGAGCAGTAATTTTAACTGGAATGTACTAATCATTTTAGTGCATTACTAGGGCATTCATTTCATCAGGTCCCACATGGTAGGCGAGTGCAGAAGATTTGGGCACATGCAATGTGGGCTAGCCAGTTGGATCTAAATAGAAGGCAGTGATGGAAGGATGTTTATCTGATGGGATTATTGTCGTATCACAGGGATCACAGCTGAGATTTCCGTTGTTTGGTGATAACAGCTTGGATCACAATGTAGGATATAAGCTTGCAGATGACATGAAAATTGGTGGTTTATGGAGAGCGAGAAGATTTGTCCAGGGTTACAGTAGGATATAGATGAGATGGAAAGTTGGCCGGAGCACAGGCAGATAGAATTTGGGAAATAAAAATGGTTGTAGGACTTAGGTCAGGGCACTGATGAATGTTGATGAATAGAGACTTAGAGGTCCAAGTCCAAAGTTCTCAAAATTTAGCAAGGCAACAGATTGATGAAGAAAGCATATGGCATGTTTGCCGTCGTAGGTGTGGGTATAGAATATAATAGTTGGGATGTTTTATTGCAACTTTACAAAACACGAGTTAGGCCACACTTCTACAGTCTGATCAGCGATAGATTTGGAGAAAATGGAGAGAAAATTCACAAGGATGTTGCCTGGATTGGAGAACTTTAGTTGTGGGGAGAAACTGGATGGATGGGGCTCTTTTTCCCTGGAGTGAGAAAGTTAAGGAGTGACTGATAGAAGTATGTAAGATTGTGTGAGGCAGGGTAGAGAGCCAAAATCTTTTTTCCAGGGTAGAGTTACAAAACAAGAGAACATAAGTTTAAGGTAAGAAGAGGGAGTTGTAAAGGCGATCTGAGGGAAAGTTTATTTCTCTCCCCCGAGAGGGCTTTGTGTCTGGAACTTGCTGCCAAAGGAGGCAGAATCAAATGCAATTACAACATTTTAAAGTAATTTTAGACAAACACGTAATAGGAAAAGCATAGAAGGAGACATATATAATGCAGGCAAATGTGATAAGCGTAGATGGGAAACAAAAATCAGCATGGACCTGGTGAGATGAAAGGCCCATTCCTGTGCTGCACAACTCACATTCTAATTACATCATCATACTAGGCAAAATATTTTGAACCATCTGTTGTCATCATAAACTAATTACGGAAACAATTCAGCATTGCTGTAAGTAATTATAAGAGCCATGAGAGGCTTAAGGGTGTAAAGGAACCAAGGACTAAAGCGACTCACAAATAAAAGAAAGCTTGTCGCAGCTAACAAGCAACATTTGTTCTGAACAAATGGATGGAACAAGGGGAGAAAATTCAGCCCAAACAAATTTTCAGGGTACAGAATTCCAGAGATTCACCACCCTTCGCAATGGGAAATTCGTACATATTTCAGTGTCTCTTTATCTTGTATCTAGGGTCCCAACCCAAAACATCCCCTATTCCTTTTCTCCAGAGATGCTGATCTGACCCGCTGAGTTACTCCAGTATTTTGTGTCTATCCACATGTTCAAGACTCAGGCACAAATGGGAACATGTCAACATCTTCACAGTCAGGCTCCATTGAGATGTTTAGCATTTTGAATAAGGTCACCCCTAATTCCTCCAAACACCAAAGAACACATTCAACTCCCTTGCTGCTTACGATCGGACAACACTCTCGTTGGTCGAATTCGCCTCGCATTGTGCGATATGTTTATTCAGCATTTACATATTTTAATTAGAACTAAATAAGTATCAGATCAAAAGTAAGATGTCCAATGAAATACAGAAATATTTTAATTAAAATTATTTTAAAGTGGATTGTATTATGAAATATTTATGCAAGAAATCATCCAAATATCTTTAATTTAGGGGCCATCAGATTATGGATAGCAGATGTAACCAGTTTGCAAATCCAGGAAATGTCATCCATTCAAGTAGATTTCTCTGGATTGTTGTGGACAAGGCTGCAAAGCACCATAGTTTGTATCAGTATTCAAAACCCTGGGACAACTTATGATTTCCAAAGTCGTCCAAAATCCAAAGTTCCCACGTTCATAATATAATAACTAAAAACATTTAAACATTACAACAACCTCAAAATCTGAGGGATTCATATCAGCACAACTATCTTCATAAATATTCTGTCTCTACAATTAATCTACCTTGGGGAAACCATCGGAAGAAATGTCACTGGCTTATAGACACAAACAGGCAAGACACACAGCATTCATTAGCATGTCAATGGCAAGATAATTTTTTACTTCAACGAGGGACACGAATACTTGGGCGTAAAAATAAACCGAATATCAGTTCTGGGGAGGGTGGGATGTAAACTATATGCTAATGCATTTGCCAACTAACTTATTAGCAAATATTAAAAGTGAAATGATTGTGGCAAAATAATTTTCCCGTCTGTTTTGTGATTTGGAGTTTTGCGATTTGCAAAGGATATTCAAAATGAAATTTGACTCAACATACAAAGCACCAAAGAACGTTTAAAGACAGTAATTTATGGCCTCATGCAAAGAAGGCCAAACATTCACTGTTGTGCAATGGTAAAGGTTGCATAGGAAGGTGGGAATGATCAATGGCAAATCATATTCCACAGTAATTGCGCATCGACACTTCTGAGCAGGGTATGTTCTGTGAATAACAATTAAGTCACAGCACAATTTAGCTAGTGAAGTGCCTTTGTCTCGACTGAAATATGGACAACAAACAGATCCGTAAATAGAGGTGCACTCGACTTTCAAGTCATCAAGATCAAATCAAGTCATTTACTTCTTAAATATTTTAAATTAAAACAAAGTAAACTGTATGATTCGTTCCAATTGAGAACCAGAGAGCAACACAACTTACCTTCTCGTTTTTCCTCAACTTGATTCATCCTTAAATCCATCACAGTCCCCTCATCATTGTCATGGCTCGGTGTTGACTTGGAAACCATTTCTCGCCAATTCATCATTTCCTCTTCAGATTCAGATTCAGATTCACTTATCTACAGACACATTACACACAAAGCAACATCATCCACTCATCTAACTGGCCAATTAGATGCTTGATGCCATAAGAAACAGAAGTGCTTCGGCATGATACAAGAGTAATGATTCTCTATGTTTGCCTCCGGGACATATTTAATTAACAAAATGGCACGCTGATTTGAAGTTTAGAGTTATTCAGCAAGACGACCAGAGGTGGGATAAGCATTAAAAACGTAACTTCATGGTGAAAAATATAGTTTAAAAAAGTTTACCATTTTTTATTCTCTGCTGGAAATGATTTGATGATTTCAGTGATATTCAGATATAAGTAAAATTATTTTAATTGTCTTTAAGATAAATGGACCTATGGGCAATGAAGCACAGACTTGTTCCTTTTAATGTACACCTTCAAGACATATTGTTACGTCATTAGAATTGCAAGATGTAGAATTGGATAATTGGAAACTTTTATCACGTTAAAAAATCAGCCCTTGAGCCTTATTCATTCTATCACGTGATCATGGCTGATTTGATCTTTGATCTAAACATTTACCTAATCCCCATAACCCTCAATTTTCCCGCAGTGTAAAATTCTAGCTGGCTAACCCTTGAATATACTGAATGGTTCTCCACCCACAGCTCCGGAGGGTAAATAACTCAAAAGATTCTCAACCCTCAGAGGAGAAATGTCAAGTACTTTGGATCCATCTTCACTGAGGAGGATACAAACAATCTTCCTGATGTACTAGTGGCCAGAGAATCTGTGGTGACGGAGGAACTGAAGGAAATCCACATTAGGCAGGAAATGGTGTTGGGTAGATCCCCAGGGCCTGATGGTCTGCATCCCAGGGTACTTAAGAAAGTGGCTCTAGAAATCAGGACGCATGGTGATAATTTTCCAATGTTTTATAGATTCAGGATCAGTTCCTGTGGATTGGAGGGTATCTAATGTTATCCCACTTTTTGAGAAAGGCGGGAGAGACAAAACAGGGAATTATACACCAGTTAGCCTGACATTGGTGGTGGGGAAGTTGCTGGAGCTAATTATAAAAGATGAAATAGCGGCACGTTTGGATAGCAGTAACAGGATCGGCCCAAGTTAGCATGGATTTACGAAGGGTTTCATGCTTGACTAATCTGTAATTTTTTGAGGCTATAACTAGGAAAATGGACAAGGGAGAGCCAGTGGATGTAGTGTATCCTGGACTTTCAGAAAGCATTTCATATAGGTCCCACATGGGGGATTAGTGGGCAAAATTAGGGCACATGGTATTAGGGCTAGAGTGCTGACATGGATAGAAAATTGGTTGGCAGACAGGTAACAAAGAGTAGGGATTACCGAATGGCCCACTCCTGCACCTATTGTCTATTGCAGCTTTGAAGACAATCCTTATCCTGAGGCTATGCCCTTTAGGTCTAGACTAAAGGACGTTATTTTTGGAAGGAGATGAGGGAAAATTTCTTTACCCAGAGGGTGGTGAATCTGTGGAATTCTTTGCCACAGATGGCGGTGGAGGCCAAGTTAGTGGATATTTTTAAGGCATCGATAGATTCTTGATTAGTACAGGCGTCTGAGATTATGAGGGGAAGGTAGGAAAATGGGGTTAGGAGGGAGTAATTGATCAGCCATGATTGAAAGGTGGGGTAGACTTGATGGGCCGAATGACCTAATTCTACTATTCCTTATGACCGTATAATATTAATAGGTAAAATTCCCCAACCATATTAAAAAGTCAGGAAATACTCTGTTGGGTCCCCAACCACACCAGCTAATTCAGTAGACTTTCTCCATGTCCAAGGTGTGTGGTAATGTATACAGAAACCATCTGGTGTGGAAGCAAATAGCACCCCTCAGATGCAAGCATCAAGCCAAACAGTAAGGATGATGATAGAAAAAGAGCAAACATTTACTTAAATTACCCATTTAAAAAAAAAAATCTGAATAAGCAACATAAAATTATTTGTAAAATGCAATGTAATATTAATTAGCAGGATACTTGAGACTCTTGAATCTGTGCAGAAAGCGCACACTTGGAATTAAGATTGTACGTGGGGGAATTAAATGCATCACAAATTCTCTCAACCTGGGAAGTTGCTCCCTTGGTAACTTGTTCTAAACCTACTTGCTCGTACTGGCATTGATCTTCATATTCTTCTACTATTGTTTGAGGCTTCTCTGTAAGAAAACACGTATCACCATTTCAATAAAGACAATGAGGAAGGTTCCCTGACCTGAAACATCACCCATTCTTTCTCTACACAGATGCTGCCTGTCCCGCTGA
The DNA here is from genome assembly GCF_010909765.2 of Amblyraja radiata. Classification (NCBI taxonomy): domain Eukaryota; kingdom Metazoa; phylum Chordata; class Chondrichthyes; order Rajiformes; family Rajidae; genus Amblyraja; species Amblyraja radiata. Next base: position 6,101,218 of record NC_045976.1, on the reverse strand, counting down.
CTTATTCCAGGTTTATGTGTCTATTTTCGGTTTAAACCAGCAACTGCAGTTCCTTCTTACACAAGAGAATGAAGGATCTCTAACCAAATAACCCTTCCATTCTCTCTCTCCCCGTCTCTCCCCCACCCTAGTCCTCTTGCTAATTTCACCATTTATATTCCTTCATTATCACCTCATCCCCAGCCAACAATGGACCATTGTCAGCTCCACCACCCACCCCCCCCCCTCCCCCCTCCCCTCCCAGTCATCGATGCAGGCTCTGCTTTGTTCTGTACCTCCCCATACCTCTAATTTCCCCCTCCCTGACTCTCAGTCTGATGAAGGGTCTTGATCCAAAACATCACCTATTCTTTTCTTCAGAGATGCTGCCTGACCTGCTGACTCGAGCATTTTGTATCTCTCTTCGGTGTAAACCAGCATCCCCAGTTCCTTCTTACCCAATTAAAGTCATACTATACACACACCATTTTGTGCCTCGACGCATTGTGGCCAGTACACATTTAGGTGTAACTGGTCGTACTCCTCTTCATAGTCAATCTCCACATCTTTGTGCACCAGCAGCGGCTTCTGAGCAGAAATAAACTGGGTAGAAATAAGTTCAGTGTCAATTAAAGCCAAGGGATTTCTAGTGGTCTGTGAAATAGCCACCATTCAAATTCTAGATTAAATATTTTGCTTTATGACTCTGCAGGCAAGTAAGACTAGTGTAGATGGGGCATGTTGGTCAGTGTGGGCAAGTTGGGCTGAAGGGCCTGTTTCTGAGCAGTATGACTCTCGAAATAATTTTAGCATGCATTATACTTTTAATGTGCCACTGCCGACTGCTCCATTCTACCACAACTATTTTATGATTGAATTTTCCTGCAGGCTCACATCTATCCCATGTCACTTACTCTTCAGAAAGGGGTTCTACACGGGATGGAGTGAGCAGTGAAATGTAGGGAAGCACTCCTTCATACAGTTGAGCCCAGATTAAAAATATACAATGTACATAACTAACTATGTAAAAAAAAATTTAAAATTGTTTCCTATAATGCTTCAACAACGCACGGTATATCATACCATCAATTTTCCTTTTTTGGAAAGATGAAGTAATTTCATTCCAGGTAAATGGCAAACAGATCAATATTCAGATAATCATCACCAGGTGCAAGGGACTTATATTTGCGGTACCTGTACATTGTCCATGTCCTCTTGGATCTGCTCGATTTTAGACTGTAACGAAGCTTCAATTGACAAGGACCTGTCCTCCGATCTTTCCGCCTCTTGGTTCAGAAGCCTCACTTGTTCTTGAAGAAAGAGAAAGGAAAAAACACCCATAATGATCTGATATTTGTTGCAAAAAAAGCAATACCTCCACAGTTTGCAATTTTTTCCACTGCAGTTAATGGCAATCAGTGAAAATCATATGTTCTACTAATTACCGGCATTTGAAATCATAAAATATCCTTGAAATGCTACAATTCATTAATCTTGAAGATTGCTCAGGCAAAATGGTAATTCCATTTACATATTTATCCAATGATAAATTCCTTAACTATCACTAGTGAGAAATGATTAGAAGCTTGAATAAACCTCCATGGTTTTTTCCTGATCACTGAATGTACCAACCAATTAAGTATATTTTTAAGTGTGATCAGTGATAAAATATGGGAATTACAGCAACCAATTTGCATACACAAAATCTCACGAGGTTACAGGGACCAGATAATTACATGGCAAAACAAAAATGAAGTGATGTTTTGTTATAAAATCCACTCCATTCCTCTAATGCTAGAATATTTTAGGGCAAACCTACTCCCTACCACGAGACGACAGATGTATAAATCTGCGGTAGGACCATTTATGGCCAAAAATATTAACAAGTCAACTTTGAGTAATTACCTTCCAGTTCGTTAATCTTCCATTCAGTGAAATAATTTAAAGAACCAGTTGCCTGTTCTGCAAGGGGTGCACAGAACTTGGCGTGAGGTCTTAAAAGTTGGAGATTTTTGTGAAGTTGTAAACAGCACTGATCTTTCTGTGATGTTTCTTGTGCATGTTTCTCCCTGATTTTACGGAGCCGAGTGCTGTGTTTACCTTTGAGATTTGTTAAATCAGCCTTGTGAGTCTCCCTCATATCACGGACCTTGATATGGGTGGCGTAATCTTCAGCAAGAAGCTTGTTGTCCAGATTCTCATTCTCGTCCTCAAGCTTCCTTATATCTTCAACCAACTCCTAAAAAAATTAAAAAGTAACCAAATTAAACTAAAAAGACTTTCGGGAGCCTGTTCCACTTAGGCGATTTGTCAGGCGTCTGTCAAGTTGCCGGCAGTCACCTGAAAAACCGGCAACTGGAACGGCGACTGTCAGAGTGGAACACACACACACACATCGCTTCCTTCACCAGCCCATTATGCAGGCGGAAGACAGGGCAAATGGGGGAGGCACTGTCTGAGTGAAATTCACATGATGCAAAGCCAAGGTGATAGACTCACACTGCGATGAACAGGAAGGTTGGCGCTGTAATTAAGAAGGCTAAAGCACAGATTCACCATCCTCTGACTAAAGAATCTCCCCCTCATCTCCTTCCCAAAGGAACATCCTTTAATTCTGAGGCTATGACCTCTAGTCCTAGACTCTCCCACTAGTGGATGGGAAAATGAAGAACGATATAGTCAATAGTGACACTGTTGCATTATAATCAAGAGTTCATATGTTGTTGGCATCTTAAATATCAGATCTCTTCTGATCTTGGTCACGGCTGAAAAAAATTGGTGGCACAGATCAGCAATGCCAACAACCTGTCATAACCAGAATGACAATGCTGCAAGGCTCCACATAAACTGTGATTCTGCACTATAACAGATCATAAAAGGGTTAATGAACTGATTAGAAAAAAAGAATGGGGAGATCCATATAAAAGAAAATCTTCTAATTTTTTCATATTTACAGATATATATCCAAGAGGCTCCCTGCTATTTTTATTTCACTGCCAGTTACAACAGAATCCCTTAGCTGTTTGCAGAGATCTTTCCCTGTAATAGAGATTCACACAGCAGCAAACAATGATTTCCTTACCGCTAGCTCCCGATTCTTCTCATCGAGCTTTCTCTGCAGCACTTCTGTTGTGTAGTTTGCATGTTGTGTTGTTTGCAACAGTGTCCTGTCCTTTTCACGAAGTTTCTCCTTCAGCACCTAAGGAAGTTAACAAGAGATTAATACCTCTAAACAGTGATAAAAACTGGGCAACGTAGAATGGAAATCACACACGCAACATTTGTAATTCAAGTGCACCAATAGTTAGGTCTTCAATTCCGCCTTGGTATTAAGACATTAAAATTAAAATTATCATGAATTAAATCACGGGATGAAATCATTCATTTGCATTCAATGGTTTTAATGGTCCTTTATTGTCACGTTTACTGAGGTACAGTGAAATGTGATTTACCACACACATACCAAAAAAGCAACAAGATACAAAACTACATAAAGATTAAATATAAACAGCCACCACAGCGCCGTGTGAGAATCCCTAGGGCACACAGGATAAGCGGAGACCCACAGCCATCAGTTCAATGTCTGTGCCACACACACGCTCCTTCACCGACCGCTGTACTCTCTCTGCAGTCCCTGTCCACCCAAAGTCAGAAAGCCGTCCACACTCGCACCAGACCCCAGGATCACTGCACTCACGGCAATCCCCCCGACTCCCCACCAGGGCAGGCAGATCGTCCATCGTGAAAATAGCAAATATGTGATAATGTACTAATGTGGTGGATTAACTACTTGAAGGGTGTTACTTTTGAGGTAAAGACTGGAAAAGTCACCCCGGAAAACACATTTATTTCTCTAAAATATGCCAAAATAAAATAGTTCACATCCACCTGAGACACCAAACACGATTTAATTCAACATTTCATTTGAAAGTTGGCACTTCAGGTGCAGCATTCTTTCAGTATTGTACTGGAAGCATCAGGCGAGACTTTCTGCTTAAATCATTTGGGTAGGACTTTTAAATAACATTTTGTAGTCTATTTTGAAGTACAACCTTCTTAACCAAGTGTTTCAATTTCCTTGAAAAGATCCGACATATGACGTGAAACGGTTTAACAATAGTCTTTGCTTTAGAAAATAAGAGGCATTGTTAATTGTTATTGTTAAAAAGAAAACTTGCAATATTTTGGACTGAATTTTCAGGCTTTAAAGTGAAATCCAACTGCAGAAATGCAAACACAAAGTACACAGATCACTGTAATAGCTCACTCAGTAAGGGTAACAAATATTCAACTGGAATTGATGTTACCTTAAGCTGTTCATCTCTCACGTGTATCTGGGTCTCTTTGTCCTGGATGTCATTTTGCAGCTGCACTACCAGTTGTTCATACTGAGCCAGCTGCTCAGTTAAATCTGCCACCAAATACCTACCTGTCGAACTCTGGCAGCACAGTGCCTGCAGAATAATTGGTCACTATTAATAACTGCATCATTGTGAATCAGACTTCAGAGAAAACAGTATTGAAATATTCAGTGACTTGAGAAGTGCATTAATGGGGAATGCATGGAAGCCAATGCATTTTTTAAAATTGCAACGCAACTGCTGCAAAATTCAGTCACTTTGGAGACTCTACGTAATTGGCCTCATGTATTTTAACATGCTCAAAGGCTTTCCCACAATGAATTCTCATATTGAGGGGGAAAAAATTGGATAGACAGACACAATGTGTTGGATTAACTCAGCAGGTCAGGTGGTATCTCTGCAATAAAAGGATGGTTGATGTTTCGGGTCAGGACCCTTCTTCAAATTTGTCGTGGTCTTTTCTTGCTTCCAGATCCACCCCCTACAATCAGTCTAAAGAAGGGTCCCAACCTGAAACTTCACCCATCCTTTTTCACCCAAGCCACTGAGTTTAGTTTAGTTCAGATTAGTTTAGAGATACCCCACTTTGGCCCACCCAGTCCACACCAACCAGCAATCCCTGTGCATTAACACTATCCTACACACAAGGGACAATTTACAGTTATACCTAGCCAATTAACCTACAAACCAGTGCGTATTTGGAGTTTGTGAGGACACCTGAGATCCCGGAAAAAAATCCACGCAGGTCACGGGGAGAACTTGCAAAAGGACAATGGGGACCGAGCGTGAGGGGACTGCCGTGAAGAACAATGGGACTCCGGCGATAATACAAATACAAATTTTGTAAATGCAATGCAACAACAGGAAATTACAAAAATACTTACCTCCGATGATGCAAGGGGCTTTTCATTTCCACAAATGCACCTCCACATGATTCTAATTTAATGTGGCTGCAAAATAACCAAACTAATAATTAAATAGAATTGGTACAGAGCAGACAAGCAGAGAAGATTAGTTTAACCGGGCATCAAGGCGATCCTTTGCGTGCTGGTCTGCATCTGCGTGCAGACTGTAAGAGGTCTGCTGACATCCATTACAATTATTCCACTCTAAAATCTTTATTTACCCTTCACCTGTACACTGTGGAAGGTTTGATTGCAATCATGTATCGGCCTTCCTTTACCTGCAGCATGCAATTTCAAGCTTTTCATATGACAATGAACAGCTAAACTAAACTAGACCATCACTGGTCCGAAGCGTCTGATTCATGTTGTATCTCTAAACTATATTAAAATCGTTTCAAACCAAGAGCTTGTGAAATTCCTTAATTTCTTTGCTTATGTGATGGAAATCACTTGGAAAACATATGTAATTTTGTGCACACAAGTCTCCACTATAAAATGTCCTGAAACATTTGGCTTCCCACTCTCATACAGATATACAGGAGTGAACATCTTATGTAAATCAGCACTACACAAGGTAAGTGGAAAAGAAAATTACAATACCTGTATCAATCCAAATGTCACAATAAATTAAAAAATTTGATGATCTTTCCCCAAGAGGACAATTTCCAGATTGAATTTAGCCTTCTGATGACACAAAGAAGGTTATTGTCTACTGCGAGGGGAATTGATTACAAAAGGCACGGATAGTCGCAACACTTTCCCTGAAAGATCTTTTACAGGAAAGGTCTCAGAATATAAAGATGTTAAGAATACCAAGTTGGTCAGGTTAAGTTTGTTCAACTGATAACGGAAATGGGATAAGCCGTGCTCTCTTCTCACTGTTACCACAGTGGACGCAGAAGTGTAAATGTCCCACACTCCCAGTTCAAAAAAAGCTACTGTCCCATCAGGTTCTTTAACTGACCTAATGCTACCACAGCAACGGAACATTAGAGACCATCTCTTGGCAACAATGCATTGTTTAATTTTCTGAATTCCATTTTATAGACAATAGACAATGTCATATGACAATTACATGAATGGTGCAGGAGCAGGTCATTTGGCCCTTTGAGCCTGCACCACCATTCACTGTGATCATAGTTGATCATCCACAATCAGTATCCCGTTCCTGCTGTGAGATTCAAAATCAATCACAAACTCTTCAGAGACAAAATCAAAGAAACAAGTTTTCCTTTATTACATTTCTGCGCAGAAAAGGGTGTCCCTCCTCTATCATCCTCTAGAGACACACAAAAATGGAGGTTGTATCTGTCTTTTATACCTTTCTTCACTATGGTCACCACCTCATGTCTCCCCATCGAGCTTCGTCCAATCATAACATAAAGCCCACATTCCCACGAGAACGTCCAGAAACGTCTCGGAACATCTCCTGACGTCAAAGGCTTCTGCTGGAGTTTTTATCTGTTACTTCTTTATCTAGAAGTTCCCTCTGTCCTGTATATTGTTACTTTCTTCGACCAGCAGTCTGGCTTCTGCTGACACCTTATTTCTTTCTAAGTTATAATTTTCAGAGTTTTAGTATAAATCAACCCTCCCTATTAACCCTTCTCTCACCTACCGGACGTGAGAGGCTGACCTACCGGACGTGAGAGGCTGACCTACCGGACGTGAGCACACAGTTAGCTGCAGACTCCGCCCAGGACAGGAAGGCTCTGCAGGAACGGAAGGGACGTCACGACCGCGGTGCCACAGGTGCTGTCGCCGAGGGAGGACGGACGGAGCCGCGGCTCGAGAGACTCGAGAGACTAACAGAGACTAACAGAGGCAAAGAGGTTTGCCACGCACTGCAAGGGAGCAGTGGACCAGATAGGAAGAGCGGAAGGAATTACCACTAGACAGCCAAACCAGTAGGTAATTTACGGCTGGGGTGAGTACTTTCCCATTTATAGGAGGTAGGATTATATAAATAAGGGGTGTATCAATACAGTAGGGGATTCTTAAATAGGACCAGTTAATTACTTATATAAGATGGGCGGTCAGGAGATGTGCCAATACTGCGAGATGTGGGAATTTGTCGACACCATTGATGTAGAAGATCCCTACAGCTGCAGTAAGTGTTTGAGGCTAGAGGAACTCCAGCTCCGCATTGATGAGCTGGAGACCCAACTTCATACGCTGCGGTACATCAGGGAGGGGGAGTATTACCTGGATGTTTTGTGCCAGGGGATGGTCACACCGACCAGTTTAACTAATTCAGTAGGCAGTGAGCAAGGAAAGGAAGGTGTGGCCATAAGCGAGGCAGGTAGGGGGAACCAGGAGGAGATGCGGCAGGAGCCACAGCCCTTGTCCCTGACGAGCATGACCGAGGCTCTTACTCAATGTAAGGACGGGATCAGGGGCTGTGGGAGGGATGAGCAACCTGGCTGCAGCACCGTGGATCAGGAGGCCATTCAAGAGGGGGGAGTTAGAAGAAATGCCGTAGTGATAGGGGATAGTATTATTCGGGGGGTAGATAAGGTTCTCTGCGGCCAGCAGAACATGTCCCGAAGGCTGTGTTGCCTACCCGGTGCTAGGGTTAAGGATATCTCTGCGATGCTGGAGAGAAATTTGCAGTGGGAGGGGGAGGATCCAGTGGTCGTGGTCCATGTGGGGACCAATGACATAGGAAGGACGAGGAAGGAGGATCTGCTGAAGGAGTTTGAGCAGTTAGGGAATAAATTAAAAAGCAGAACCTCGAGGGTACTGATCTCCGGATTGCTACCTGAGCCACGGGCCAAATCGGCGAGGGTACGTAAAATTAAAAAGCTAAATGCGTGGCTCAAAGACTGGTGTGGGAATAATGGGTTTGGTTTCTTGGGCCACTGGCACCAGTACTGGGACAGGGGGGATCTGTTCTGTAAGGACGGACTTCACCTGAACGGTGCTGGGACTGGGGTCCTGGCAAATCATATAACTAGGGCAGTAGAGAGGTCTTTAAACTAAGTAGCGGGGGGGAGGTATCAAGGGGGGTAATAACGGCAGGGGTAGAGGAAATAGAGCAGGGTATCAGTGGGGAAGCGGTAAGTCAAAATGAGACAGGAGACAGAATGTGTGAAGATAAAGCTCTAGATGTAAAAGGGGCAAAAACGGAAAGGAAGGGTAGTAAAAATCATCTGAAAGTGCTTTATCTAAATGCACGGAGTATTCGTAATAAGATAAATGAATTAACGGTGCAATTAAGTATATATAGTTATGATATCGTGGCCATTACGGAGACATGGCTGCAAGGGGATCAGGACTGGGAGTTAAATATAGAGGGGTACTCGACAATTAGGAAAGATAGACAGGAAAGAAAGGGAGGAGGGGTGGCCCTTTTAATAAGGGAGGGAATAACGGCAATAGAGAGGAAGGATATTGCGTTGAAGGATCAGGATAGTGAAACAGCTTGGGTACAGATAGAGAATAATAAGGGGAAAAAAACACTAGTGGGTGTAATTTATAGACCTCCAAATAGCTGTGACGCTGTTAGTCAGAACATAAATCTGCAAATAGTTGACGCATGTAAAAAGGGAACTGCTGTAATCATGGGGACTTCAATTTTCATATTAATTGGGCAAACCAAACTGGGCAGGGTAGACTAGAGGAAGAGTTTATAGAATGTATTAGAGACGGGTTCCTAGAACAGTATGTCACAGAACCGACAAGGGGGGAGGCAATCTTGGATCTGGTCCTGTGTAATGAAGCAGGATTAATTAAAAATGTCATAGTTAGGGACTCGTTGGGAACAAGTGACCACAATATGGTCGAATTCCATATTCAAATAGAAGGGGAGCAGGTTGAAACTCAGGCTAGGGTGCTTAGTCTAAATAAGGGGGATTATGAAGGTATGAGGACTGAGCTGATCAAAGTTGACTGGGATAGCAGACTCAAGAATAAGACGGTACATGAGCAGTGGTGTACGTTTAAGGGTATACTGTATAACCTTCAAGAAAAATTTATTCCTATGAAGAAAAAAAGGGGTAAGGGTAAGAACAGTCAGCCATGGCTCAGTAAAACTATAAAGGATAGAATTCGGCTGAAGGCAAGGGCATATAAGGTAGCCAGAGATAGTGGGAGGGTAGAGGATTGGGAAGCATTTAAAGGTCAGCAAAAAATAACTAAGAGATTAATTAAGACGGGGAAAATAGACTATGAAAGGACTTTAGCGAACAACATAAAAACTAATAGTAAGAGTTTTTATAGCTATATAAAAAGAAAAAGGGTGGCTAAGGTGAACGTTGGTCCATTGGAGGGTGAGACTGGAGAGTTGTTGGTGGGGAACATGGAAATGGCAAAGGCATTAAACGAGTATTTTGTATCAGTCTTCACCATAGAAGACACAAAAAATATTCCAACGCTGGATAAACAGGGGGCGGTAGGAATGGAGGAGCTAAATACTATTAAGATCACCAAGGAGGTGGTATTAGGGAAATTAATGAGACTGAAGGAGGATAAATCCCCTGGGCCTGATGGATTACATCCAAGGGTCTTGAGGGAGATAGCGGTGGGGATTGTGGATGCATTGGTGATAATTTTCCAAAACTCCCTGGAGGCAGGAACGGTCCCAGTGGATTGGAAAATGGCCAATGTAACACCTATATTTAAAAAAGGAAGTAAACAGAAGGCGGGTAACTATAGACCGGTTAGTCTAACATCGGTGGTGGGTAAAATGTTAGAGACAATTATTAAAGAAACACTAACGGGGCACTTGGATAACATGACTTCATCGGACAGAACCAGCATGGTTTTGTGAAGGGGAAGTCCTGTTTAACGAATCTGCTCGAATTCTTTGAGGAAGTAACAACCCGGGTGGATAAAGGGGAACCGGTGGATGTGGTATACTTGGACTTCCAAAAGGCTTTTGACAAGGTGCCACATAAGAGACTATTGCTAAAAATAAAAAATTATGGGATTGGGGGTAATATATTAGCATGGGTAGAGGATTGGCTAACAAATAGGAAGCAGAGAGTGGGGATAAATGGTTCATACTCGGGATGGCAACCGGTAACTAGCGGGGTTCCGCAAGGGTCGGTGCTGGGACCCCAGTTGTTCACAATTTATATAAATGATTTGGAGGAGGGAACCAAGTGTAATATATCAAAATTTGCGGACGATACAAAAATGGGAGGAAAAGTAGGGGATGAGGAGGATAGGAAGAGTCTGCAAAAGGATATAGATAAGCTAGGTGAGTGGGCAACAACTTGGCAGATGAAATTTAATACTAATAATGTGAAGTCATTCACTTTGGGAAAAAAAAATGATAGGGCAAGTTATTTTCTAAATGAGGAGGAGCTGCGTTGTAATGCAACGCAAAGGGATCTAGGGGTATTAGTACATGAATCACTAAAAGTTAGTATGCAGGTGCAGCAAGCAATCAGGAAGGCCAATGGAGTTTTGGCCTTTATTGCTAGGGGGATTGAGTATAAAAACACGGAGGTCTTGCTGCAGCTGTACACAGTATTAGTGAGACCACATTTGGAATACTGTGTACAGTTCTGGGGTCCATACTTAAGAAAGGATGTACTAGCCCTGGAGGCAGTGCAGCGAAGGTTTACAAGATTAATTCCTGCAATGAGGGGATTGACATATGAGGAAAGGTTAAGTAGGCTGGAACTCTACTCTTTGGAGTTTAGAAGAATGAGAGGCGATCTCATTGAAACATATAAGATCGTGAGGGGCCTTGATCGGGTGGATGCACCGAGGATGTTCCCAATGATCGGGGAAACTAGAACTAGAGGACATAGTTGCAGAATAAGGGGGGGCTCTTTTAAAACTGAGATGAGGAAGAACTTCTTCACCCAGAGGGTGGTTAATTTATGGAATTCACTGCCCCAGGGAGCAGTGGAAGCAGAAACTTTAAATATATTTAAGACTAAAATAGATGGTTTTTTAGCTGCCAAGGGGATAAGGGGCTACGGGGAGAGGGCAGGGATATGGACCTAGGTATGGTTAGTATAGTAAGACCTGAGTGATCTCCTGGACAAGTGTCGATCGCCTGGATTGGGGTCGGAGAGGAATTTCCCGGATTTTTTTCCCGAATTGGACCTGGGTTTTTATCCGGTTTTTTGCCTCCCCCAGGAGATCACGAGGTTCTTGGGGTGGAGAGGGGTGATAGCGGTATAAAGGGGAGGGTAGTGTCTTGTGTTCTGTGTCTTGTGTCTACTGTTTGTGGGTAAGTGTGTCTGTTTAGTGTTCAGCCATGAGCGAATGGCGGTGCGGGCTCGACGGACCTGGTGGTCTACTCTCGCACCTACTTTCTATGTTTCTATGTTTCTATGTTTCTAATCCACCATTTTTCTTTTTGCTACGCAACTCTTGATTTATACTATATCTTCCTTTTCTAGTGCTAGCAGCAGATTCTTCGCCTCCCTATCCTCCTCTCGCTAGTCATACTGTGTTCTGAAGGCCATCATGACGGTGCTGTTCTTTGTCAGGGCTGTCTCTATAAATCGCTGAGCCAGACCCCGTGCGCAGGGAATGATACAACATCCGAATAGGCACAAAGTCAATGGTTCCTTCCCTTCACGCACAGTCCATGGGCTGATATTGTCCGGTGGGGCCTCCACAGGACCCTTAAATCGGCTTGCGTGTGTCCACCCTTTTTCTTTTTGTTCGTACTGCTGTCTCGGTGATTAATAACACAAGGTAGGGTCCAGTCCACCTAGGTTACAGCTTTTCTTCCTTCCATAATTTTACAAGATCCCAGTTCTCTGCTTTCACACAATGGAGTGGAAAGTCGAGATCGGGACTCTGTGCCAGCAGCCCCTTGGTTTTTAATTCTGTAATAGAACGAGATACTGCCAGTAAATAGTTCCTTAAGAAAACATCACTACCCTCTATGGTGGGTATTCCTTCTCTCTTTCCCCAAATATCTAACTCGTTCAACCTTGCTCTTATAAATATGCCTAACAAAATTATACACCATACTCCACAATTGACCTCACCAATACCTTGTACAATTTAACATTACAACCCAACTTCTATAAACAATGCTCTGATTTCAACTTCATTCCTCAATTCACAATCTTTTACCATGTACGTCTAATTTGAATTGTCCTGCCAAGATGTATCACACTTATCAACATTAAATCCATCTGTCATGTTTCAACCCACTCTTCCAAATGACCTAAATCTCTCTGTACACTTTTAAAATCTACTTCATTATTCACAACACCACCTATCTTAGTATCATCTACATACTTCTTAATCTATCTTACCACACCAACATCCATTTTATTGATTCACATGACAAACAACAGTGGACCCAGCACACATCCCCGAGGTACCCCTCTAGTCATTGACCTCCAACCTGACAAACATCCATCCACCATTACTCTCCCTCATTTCCCATACAGCCACTTTTTAATCCATCTTGCTATTCCTTACTAACCTCTTCTTAACCAACCTTATTTCCTTATTGAACCTTGTCAAAGGCCTTACTGAAGTTCACCACTTTAACCTCATCAATTTCCCTAATAACCTCTTTTTTTAAGGTAAAAAAATCAAGAGTAGTCAAATATCACAATCACAAATCCATGCTAATTCTTCCTAATCCTACCCTATTTATCCAAATCCCTATAATATTGCCTTTAGTATCCTTTCCATTATTTCCCACCACTGATGTCAAACAACGTTCTTGTTAAAACTCTACTCTTCTTTGTACTCTTGTTCACTTACCTCAGGGCTATTATCTATTCATACCTGCAGGACAGCCCTCATGTAATTATTGAAATTGTACTAGGTATCTCAACCTTCTAAACGAACATCGGTCGGTGATTTAGAAAACTCATACATACACCTTGTCTTCAGGTTTAAAGGGTCCTTCCTCCTGGTCCATCTCCGACAGCTTTTACTTTACCTGTTCATAAATAGACTTGTATATCATTATTAACTGTTTCATATACTTTTTTTATTATTCGATCTGTAACTGTTCCAAACTCGGTCCCCTGCAGGGACTTCTCTATTGTGCCACCCACGGCTGGTTAGTTTGCATGCAACATTTCTTCAGTGCCAATGGAAGAGCATTACACAAATGTTCCATTTATTCTTTTCATCAAATGAAAACAATCCGTTGTCAAAGCTGATTTCTGTAGGTTTACCAAACCTCTTAATTACCTTATTCATCATAAACGACACTCTAGTGTTTATACCTAAATTGATTCAGACTTACCCTGGACATCTCTTCCAGATGCTGTTTCAGCTGCTTTGTCTGCATTTTAATTTAACTTCTTTGACATGTACTTTTTCCGTTTCACCATACAATTTCAACATATTTTCCGACCTAGTCTTAACTATATCCTGCCTTTCCCAAGGTCATCATCTGCTGTCTTATATTCTGAAGTGTTTCTCTCTCTCTCTCTCTTTACTTGTGGAACAAACCAACAAATTGTCCACATCAGCAAATACTTTCTAAGGGTATAACCATATAACCATATAACCATTACAGCACGGAAACAGGCCATCTCGATCCTTCGAGTCCGTACCGAACACGTATTCTCCCCTAGTCCCATATACCTGCGCTGAGACCATAACCCTCCATTCCTTTTCCGTCCATATAACTATCCAATTTATTTTTAAATGATAAAATCTAACCTGCCTCCACCACCTTCACTGGAAGCTCATACCACACAGCTACCACTCTCTGAGTAAAGAAGTTCCCCCTCAACTTTCAACTCTGCCTTTCCCATCTAATTTAAAAAACCTACCTCATCCTAGCCTTTCTTGACATCCTTCCTTAAATCCCTTCCTCTCTCTTGGGGACCCCAGTCCTGTAGGGCTTATCATCTCCAGATTAATTTCACTCCTGATAGGACTTTTCGAGGAAAAAGTTCCCCAAGACATCTATTATTGGCATGTAATTCTTTGGCCCCGCTTGGTTCCGTCATAGGACTCACTTGTGTCAGTTCATCACTTATTTCAGTCTTTTCAACCAGAGGCTTTGTTCATTGACATTGACCGCAGAGACCAACTGTTTACTGATTCGGCTTGACTTTAAGAAGAATGGCTTCCACCACAATAGTTCATAATATAATGTTCATCAACTGGTTGCCTTCTATTTCTTGCTCAGTTTTCAACTCTCCACCTTTTCATTCCCCTTTGTTCCTTGGGGTTCACCTTAAGTGGGTAACATTTGCTGAGGGCCTGCATACCCTCGTTCATGACGGCATCCAACCAGAAGATGGCGCTGTGGCCGGTAGTCATGCTGCAGTGACGGCATCCAACCAGAAGATGGCGCTGTAGGCGGTAGTCAGGCAGCAGTAACAGCAGCTGACCTAACGGTGGCGCTGTTGCCGGTAAGTTTTGAACGGCGGCCATGTTTGTAGTCTATTGCCGGTCATTGTAACAATTTACATAGTGGTTCCCACCACTTCACAAATGGTGCCTTCAAATCTTCCATGGCCAACAATCGTCCCACGTTCTCCTCCTCCAAAGCCCTAATCCATTTTTTTTTTTTTTTTTTAAATTTTAATTTTAGCCCTCTCAGTTCATGGGTGCTCCAAGGGATAATCTGTCGTCTCTTACTTCTGTTTCTCTGTCTGTCTCTCTCTCTTTCTGTCTGTGTCTGTGTCTGTCTCTCTCTCTCTCTCTCTCTTTCTCAACGCTGAATAGATTCAGGACGACATGGCCCCAGCTTGGCCAGCCTTCACAAATGGGGCAGCAGCCCAACCCCACGGTGTGCTTGTGGCACTCCCGTACAACACATCATTGAAGCATGCCTTCAACAAAGACTCAAAGGAGGACTTGTCACCCTTCACACAGCAGATCAAGAGGCAACTGCTTGGCTAAAGGATTTTGCATTCGCTAAATAAATAAAATCTCTCTCTCTCTGTCTGGCTGTCTCTGTGTCTGTATCTCTCTCTCTCTCTGTATCTGGCTCTCTCTGTGTCTCTGTGTCTGTCTCTCTCTCTCTCTCTCTGTCTGTGTTTCTCAACTTGTATGTCTACCATAAAACAACATAAAAGCTGGTCATGTTTCATCAATTAACTTATTTACAGTTAACTTTACTGACAAGAAATCTAAAAGAACATCAAGAAACGATTTTTACAACTTCTCTTTTTCAGGTTACCAGGATACAAAGAGTTAATTTTTGCAGCTTGTTCGCAATCCCCCACGGCCCAAACACAGTGGGAATTCCCACCTCCGCCACGGGGGCGTCTGTGTTCAATTTTACAACTTGCTCATTTTAACCATTTGTTCCAAACCGGTTTTCAAACAAATCACTTTGTTTCATTCTTACTTCAAATTGATTAATCAATTTATATTTTCTCCCTGCCTGCACTGTTGTCCCCGGCCTTTGCCGTCTTCTATCACATCCCCCTTTCGCGGCCTCTGCCGTCTTCTTATCTGCTACTTTCGGGAGTAACTCCCTTATCATCCTGTCTCAGGAATTTTCCTGTCTCTCAGGAATTGATCTAACTGTTCTCGTCAGACCTAATGAATCTTCAAGGAGGCAAACTCCCTTCCCCCTCAGGGTCCTCTCCTAGGTACCTCCCTCGGGTCTAATTTCTACCGAACTTCTTATCTTCCCCTTCTGCCCTTTGACTCCCCGTCTTGTTGGCCGGGTGATTTTCGTCCACCCTGGCCCCTGTCTTCTCTTTCCCTTGGGTATTCCTGCCCCCAGTGGCTCTGCTCTACATCTACCCCGGCCCCTGTATTCTCTCTTCCCTGGGTATTCCTGCCCCCAGCGGCTCTGCATTTTCCGTGGACATCTCCTGCCCATATGCAGCTCTGCATTTTCCGTGGACATCTCCTGCCCATATGCAGCTCTGCATTTTCCCCAACTGACTATACCTTATCATTGTTGGCTTCTCCAACCCCTGGGTATTTCCTGCCCTCCAGGGTCCAGCATTTGCCCCAATTGGGCAGAATGCGGGGATTTGGCCCACAGCCTTTTCCCTCCCTTTTTCTTAACACTGTGTTTATCATCCCTGCCTTGCCCGTATAGACCCCTGAATCTTTCAGGGCGTTAACCACAAGGTCTTATATTCTTAATACCGTGTTCATCATGCCTGCCTTGATGTACAAGGTCTTATATTCTTAATACCGTGTTCATCATACCTGCCTTGCCTGTACAAGGTCTTATATTCTTAATACCGTGTTCATCATTCTCAATCGCCCAGGAAGTACTTAATAGTCATTTTCCTACCTGGGTTCCATGCACTGGAATTGCTCAATTGATTTTTCGCAATTTCCAACCACTCCCACACTATCACTTGTTTCTCGTGTCTCTCTGTGTGGTCCTGGATACTACTGCTCAAACAGCTGGCGGCAAGCAAGGAGTCTGAGACTGCTGAAATCAGCAGGGTGCACCTTCCCTTCGTCCGTCTACTCCCGTCAGCTGGCTGGAGTAATTGATCCCGGAACCGAGCCCCCATCTGTGAGATTCAAAATCAATCACAAACTCTTCAGAGACAAAATCATAGAAACAAGTTTTCCTTTATTACATTTCTGCGCAGAAAAGGGTGTCCCTCCTCTATCATCCTCTAGAGACACACAAAAATGGAGGTTGTATCTGTCTTTTATACCTTTCTTCACTATGGTCACCACCTCATGTCTCCCCATCGAGCTTCGTCCAATCATAACATAAAGCCCACATTCCCACGAGAATGTCCAGAAACGTCTCGGAACATCTCCTGACGTCAAAGGCTTCTGCTGGAGTTTTTATCTGTTACTTCTTTATCTAGAAGTTCCCTCTGTCCTGTATATTGTTACTTTCTTCGACCAGCAGTCTGGCTTCTGCTGACACCTTATTTCTTTCTAAGTTATAATTTTCAGAGTTTTAGTATAAATCAACCATCCCTATTAACCCTTCTCTCACACTGCCTTCTCCCCATAGGATAGAATATAGATTATTGGAGGTGTTTCAGTTTGTTCCTGTATCCAAATAATTTCTCACATCAAATTCCTTTAGTCCACTGGAAGTAGATCACCAAACTTCAGTGATGTCCTGCTTCTATCGCCATAATCTCCAAGCACTATGTCATTAATCCTAACAGCGATTTCTTTCAATTCCTACCTTCCACACATATAGAAACCTAATAGCCCTGTCCCACGGTGCAAGTTCATTCCAAGAGCTCTCCCGAGTTTAAAAAAAATCAAACTCATGGTAAGCACGGAGAATGAACGTAGCGGGTACGTCGGAGCTCGGGGACGTCTCTTAGCGCTAATGGCAGGTACTCGGGAAGACTCGCTAATGGCAGGAAAGCACGGGAAGACTCATGAAGATTTTTCAACATGATGAAAAATGTCCACGAGAGCCCCGAGTACCGACAGTGGCCAGTATTGTAAATCTCCGAGTTCGAATCAGGGCAAACTTGGGAGAACTCTTGTGTGTGGAGAGAGAGACAGAGAGACAGAGAGAGAGAGAGAGAGAGAGATGAGAGAGGAGAGAGAGACAGAGACGAGAGAGAGAGAGAGAGAGAGAGAGAGTGAGAGTGATAGTGAGAGTGAGAGTGAAGAGTGCGAGGAGAGAGAGAGAGAGAGAGCAGAGAGTAGGAGAGAGAGAGAGAGATAGAAAATTGGTTGGCAGGCAGGAAACAAAGAGTAGGGATTAACAGGTCCCTGTCAGAATGGCAGGCAGTGACTAGTGGGGTACCAGCAAGACTCGGTACTCGGGACCGCAGCTATTTACAGATATACATCAATGATTTAGGTGAAGGGATTCAAAGTAACATTAGCAAATGTGCAGATGACACAATGCTGGGTGGAAGTGTGAACTGTGAGGATACTATGAGAATGCAGGGTGGGTGAGTGGGCATATGCATGGCAGATAATAATAATAATAATGGATGGGATTTATATAAGCGCCTTGCATTTATAATGTGGCTAAATGGTAGGTTATCTACTTTGGTAGCAAAACAGGAAGGCAGATTATTATCTAAATGGTGTCAAAGTTGTGAAAAGGGGAAGTACACGACATCTGAGGGTCCTTGTTCGTCAATGAAAGTAAGCATGCAGGTATAGCAGGCAGTGAAGAAAGCAAAAGAAAGAGGTCCTTCTGCAGTTGTACAGAGCCCTAGTGTAACCACACCTGGAATACTGTGTACAGTTTGGTCCCCTAATTTGAGGAAGGACATTCTTGCTATTGAGGGAGTGTAGCATAGATTTACAAGGTTAATTCCCGAGATGGAGGGACTGTCATATGCTAAGAGAATGGAGCGGCTGGGCTTGTACACTCTGTAGTTTAGAAGGATGAGTGGGTATCTTATTGAAACATATAAGATTATTAAAGGTTTGGACACGCTAGAGGCAGGAAACATGTTCCCGACGTTGGGGGAGTCCAGAACCAGAGCCCACAGTTTAAGAATAAGGGGCAAGCCATTTAGAATGCGGACGAGGAAACACTTCTTCACACAGAGAGTTGTGAGTCTGTGGAATTCTCTGCTTCATAGGACGATGGAGACGGTTCTCTGGATACTTTCAAGAGAGAGCTAGATAGGGCTCTTAAAGATAGCAGAGTCAGGTGATATGGGGAGAAGGCAGGAATGGGGTACTGATTGGGGATGATCAGCCTTGATCACATTGAATGGCGGTGCTGGCTCGAAGGGCCGAAGGATCTACTCCTGCACCTATTGTCTATTGTCTCAGCGGATTGTCTCAGCAGGATAGGTGTTCAGCAAAACAATCGCCAAGCCTGTGCTTGGTCTCGCTGATATACATAAGTCTACACCGAGAATAACAGATACAGTAGATGAGGTGGAGGAAGTGCAAAGCCTCACCTGAAAGGGCTGTCGGGGTTCCTTGATGGAGTCGATGTAGGAGGTCTAGGCTCTGCCCCCCATTCCAACCTCTCTTTACCAGTTTTTGCCTCCCTTATTCATCAGTCCAAAGAAGAGTCCCAAACCGAAACATCCCCTGCCCATTCCCTCCACAGATGCTGCCCTGACCTGCTCAGTTCATTCCAGCATTTTTTTTGTTTTGCTCAAGATTCCAGCATCTGCAGTTCTTCGTGTCTCCAGCTAGAAAAAACTCTTTTCCCAGTTTCTCTCCACCATTCTCACCACCAGGAGCAGCACCTGGCACAGCGGTAGTTGCTGCCTTACAGCGGCAGAGACCCAGGTTCCATCGTGACTACAGGATTTCTGACCCGCGTGGGTTTTCTCCGAGATCCTCCGTTTTTTTTCCCGCACTCCAAAGTTGTACCGGTTTGTAGGTTAATTGGCTTGGTATAAATGTATAATTGTCCCCAGTTTGTATAGAATAGTGCAAATGTGTGAGGATCGGTGGTCGGTGCGGACTCAGTGGGCTGAAGGGCCTGTTTCCGCACTGTATCTCTAAACTAAACCAGTCTAAACTAAATGAAACTAAATTCCATCGGTTTGAAGGTCCCGACCCGAAATGACCCATGTGAATTCCCTCCACAGATGCCGCCTGACCTATCAGGTTCCTCCAGCACTTAGTGTTTATCCCAATAATATGTTGACATTCACAGAATTTTCAAAGTTCAATTTTGCAGGAGTTCCCAACAGGAATAGAATTCTAGAGGTTGGAAGTTGATGCAGTCTCCAGTAGGGGGCAGATGATCACCACATTTGACGGAACCAATGTCCCAAAGACTTTAATTCCATATAAAGTCCACAAAGCTCTTCACAGAGTACTATATTGTTGCAGGATGATATAATAGAGAGCTGTTCTTAAGGTTTGGTGATTAGAGTTCAAATCTACCACAGCAACTCAACAATGTAAGCTAAAGGATTAAACATATCTCGCACAAACAGGGACTGTTTCTTCCCCAAAGTTATCAGGCAACTGAACCATCCTATCAGTTCAATTTAGTCTATTGTCATGTGTACCGAGGTACAGTAAAAAGCTTTTTGTTGCATCAGAACCAGTCAGCAGAAAGACAATACAAAGACAATATCAACAACTAGATAGCTGTCCTGAGCTACCATCCACCTCATTAGAGACTCATCTTCCTGCTACCCTTCAGCATAGAAGGTACAGGAGCCTGAAGACTGCAACAACCAGTTCAGGAATAGCTAACTTCCCCACAGCCATCAGGCTATTAAATAACCTGGCTCAGAGCCAAACTCTGAACATTAATAACCCATTATTTGTTATTTGCACTTTATAAAGTTAATTTATTCATGTGTTTTGTAGTAAATGCATATTATGTTCTGTGTGCTGAAGCAATGCAAGAATTTCATTGTCCTATCAGGGGACACATGCAATAACTTGAAGTTGAACGCCGACCAGCGATCCCGGCACACTAACACTCTACTACACACACTAGGACTATTAACAATTATACCAAGCCATTAACCATACATACATGTATGTCTTTGGAATACCTTTATTCAGACCGATGAAAAGGTAAAGTCAATGAATACACAAGGTCCTGTAGCGGGTGCAGAAGACAGTCTGATGCAGCCATCAACTGAGTGGAGAACGAGTTGGGCTCTGGTTTTGGGGTATATTGGAACAAGGGCTGTTCAACGTAAGCAACAAAATGACAGGCATAGCTCCGTGCTGGTGACTACTGCTTTGACGTGGAGAAAATGGAGTGAAGTCGAAAGAGAAGTTGTAACGGAGTGATGGCCCAAGTTCCGTCAGGCGGAGGAGAGAATTGGTCGAGGAGAACTG
Source organism: Amblyraja radiata (assembly GCF_010909765.2). Taxonomy (NCBI): domain Eukaryota; kingdom Metazoa; phylum Chordata; class Chondrichthyes; order Rajiformes; family Rajidae; genus Amblyraja; species Amblyraja radiata. The sequence goes on along the minus strand of NC_045976.1, from coordinate 6,080,373 downwards.
AACGGTCACTGTTCAAGGAAGAACCAAGGGGCCTTGAGGAGTAGGGATTGAGATGCAAAGGTACTTGCCATCCATGGAAAAGATGAGGTGATGGGGGCCAAGGAATTAAACCTATGTCCTCTGGTACCACAATTCACCTACTCTGGGCAAGAGACTCTGTGCGTCTATCTGATCCATCCCTCACCCAAGTCACCCACACTTTGTTTGTTGTTCCATATTCCAGCATCTACAGTCTCTTGTGTCCCCAATCTGGAAGGATATAATCCCGTCAATAGCTTTTGGAGGTTAAATCCCAGAGCGAGTTCACCATCCACAGAGGCATCTTAAACAAAGTACCTCTGTTGATTCATGTGGACAGATCTAATCCCAACCATCTGTGTGGTCCCAGATGTCTCTGTCTCTGTCCCTCTTGGCCTCCAAGGCATGTCTGCTATCAATTCAGATAAAGAGCTCATGATGTCAAACTGGTACTAATTAGTACAACCAGAAATCGTTGGTCAACTTCGACTGGTGGAGATGTACTAAAGATAAACCGTGTTATTGGTCCCAGAGTAAAGATCTTTCCATCAGAACCTGCCCATAATAATTTAGTTAGAGCTGAACCAGGGGAAAGCAGATGCAGAGTAGGAGCATTGAACAGGACCACCCTCGGACTATCTTGATTGGACTTTACTGACGTTACCTTTGCACTAAACGTTATTCCCTTATCATATATCCATACACTGTAAATGGCGCGTTGTAATCATTATATTGTCTTTCCGCTGAATGGTTAGCAGTGAACAAAAGCTTTTCACTTCCACCTCAGTACATGGGACAATAACTAAACTGAACAATTTTTAATTCCAGACTAATTAAATCAAAATCCTATGTATCCACGATGGGTTTTGAACCCTTGCCTCCAGCTCGATAAAACCAATAAACTCGCGGTTAAAGTGAAGGCCGCGGTCCTCAATTAATAAGCGGCCGATTCGTGATCGCGGAACCACGGATCATCTCCGCGGGCGGGCAGGGGGGGGGGGGGAGGCTGTACATAGTGCCGTCTGTAGCGGTCGTTTTCGGACCCCGATAATGGGAGAAAAACGGAGGGATAATCGATCGCTATTACCGCGAGTACCTAGGCCCCGCGATCGGAGCACTTTTTCCCTGGTAAGTTTTCGCAGGCCAGCTCCGAGATTAGCTGTTTAAAGATTTATTACTCTACAACAGGCTGGCATTAGTGACAATGTTTAATTGACTGTGTTATAGTTTAGGCCCTCAATTTCATGAATGAATGAGTAAGTGAGTTAATGAATGAATAAGGAATGAATGAATGAATTTATTCACATTATAAAGTGGTGCAATTAAATTAATTGAAGTCTATACAGATAGATTTTCATAAATTCAGACTTTAGTCTTACCTTTCAGTTAGAGTTGATTCATGGGGGCCTTCTTTGTGTTCCAGCACATCAGCAGGTTCTTTGAAGGCTTTCTTGCACTTTAATCCACCGCAGCACTTTCTTCAGCCTTTTTTATGCTTTCCCACTAAATACAATTAACCTGCTGCAAGTTTCCACGACATTTATTCCACAGAACAACAAATTGGAATCTCCAGTAAAACAGGCATCTGTGAAGCCCCCTCAGCCATTTTGTGTGCTAGCCTGAAACAAAGTGCGTGATTGGCCAACTGGCATACCACTCAATGTTAAACGTGCTTTGATTGGACTAAAACATTCCCGACATTTTTCCGGATTTTCTCTAATTTAATAAAAATGTGCAAGTCTTCTTCATATCGAGTTTCAGGAGTGATTATATAAATATTTTTACACAATATGTGAACATTTCATGTAGTTTGGTGACTTTGGTCACGCGTTTTACGCACGCTTTGACAGGGAGAATACTGATGTGCCTTCCCGATCCCCCATTCGCTGTGATGGCATTTCAGTCTCAGTCACAGAGCTGATGTCAGGAAATCCTTCAGAGGTGTGAACCCCCGAAAAGCACCTGTCCTGATGGTATACCCGGGTCGTGTTCTAAAAACCTGTGCGGACCAACTGGCGGGTGTTTTTACGGACATTTTCAACCTCTCATTTCTGAGGTCTGACCTGCTTTAAAAGGGCATCAATTATTCCGGTGCCCATTGAGTATGCCTCAATGACTATCGACCAGTGGCACTAATGCCGGTGGTGATGAAGTGCTTTGAGAGGTTGATCATGGAGCAAATCAACTCCTACCTCGACAAAAACCTGGACCCACTGCAGCTCGCATACCGCCACAACAGATCAACGGTGGATGCGATCTTACTGGCCCTCCACTCCGCACTGGACCACTTGGACAACAAAAACTCATATGTCAGGCTGTTATTCATTGATTACAGCTCGGCATTTAACACAATCATCCCCTCCAAGCTGGTTACCAAACTCGCAGAACTGGGTCTCTGCGCATCCCTCTGCAACTGGATCCTCGACTTCCTCGTCCACAGACCACGGTCTGTTCGTATTGGTGGAAATGTGTCAGCCTCGATAACAATCAGCATGGGAGCACCTCAAAGCTGCGTGCTCAGCCCCCTGCTGTACTCACTCTATACCCATGACTGCGTAGCGAACCACAGTGCGAACCCCATCATCAAGTTCGCTGACGACACCACTATCGTGGGGCGTATCACTGATGGGGATGAGTCAGAATATAGAAGAGAGATCGAGCAACTGTCCATATGGTGCCAGCGCAATAACCTGGCCCTCAACACCAGCAAAACCAAGGAACTGATTGTGGACTTTGGAAGGAGTAGGAGGGGGACCCACAGCCCGATTTATATCAACGGGTCGATGGTTGAAAGGGTCAAGAACTTCAAATTCCTGGGCGTGCACATCTCTGAAGATCTTTCCTGGTCCGAGAACACTAACGCAATTATCAAAAAAGCACATCAGCGCCTCTACTTCCTGAGTAGATTACGGAGAGTCGGATTGTCAAGGAAGATTCTCTCTAACTTCTACAGGTGCACAGTCGAGAGCATGCTGACCGGTTGCATCGTGGCTTGGTTTGGCAATTGAGCGCCCTGGAGAGGAAAAGACTACAAAAAGTAGTAAACACTGCCCAGTCCATCATCGGCTCTGACCTTCCTTCCATCGAGGGGATTTATGGCAGTCGCTGCCTCAAAAAGGATGGCAGTATCATCAAAGACCCACACCACCCTGGCCACACACTCATCTCCCTGCTACTTTCAGGTAGAAGGTACAGGAGCCTGAAGACTGCAACAACCAGGTTCAGGAATAGCTACTTCCCCTCAGCCATCAGGCTATTAAACCTGGCTCGGACAAAACTCTGATTATTAACAACCACTTTCTGTTATTTGCACTTTACCAGTTTATTTATTCATGTGTGTATATATTTATATCATGGTGTATGGACACATTTATCTGTTTTGTAGTAAATGCCTACTATTTTTTCTGTGTGCTTAAGCAAAGCAAGAATTTCATTGTCCTATACAGGGACACATGACAATAAACTCACTTGACCTTGAACTTGAACTTGTAGAATAAAGCTCCTCGGCCCACAGCCTACAACACTCGAGAACTGCACCAAGTAACCTGTTACCAGAGTCAGCCATGCTGATGTTTTTTTAGCTTGTTTCAGCAGGTCCACATTAATTATATACCCAGAATGAAAGAAATCTGGTATAATATTTAATTTAGAATAAAAAATAAATTGGTTTATTTACTTATTCATTGCAATGAGTGTTAGCAGGTCAAGTGAGAAGGCGTGATGAGGTTTAGCAAATTATGCAAGAAATGCTGGTAATTTTTAATGTACATTGACTATAAATTGACAACGTCCCTTGGTAATTTTATTTGCAGGAGTGTGTTTGCAGATGCTTCCTGTTGATCCTTACTGCTGACTAATTAATGATGCTTTCTTTCACTGTGCGTGTGAAGGATGAATGGCTGACAGTTCCCTGTAAAGATTTATCTTATAACATCCAGTGGTTGGGACGGGAAGCTCTGAGGCGCTACACGAAAGCGAAGGCGGATGGTGGTGGCCTGGGCTGTGTGGAAGATATGACGTTCCTGGTGAAACGCTGTCAGGGGCCGAGTCTGTTAGATCCTAATGATGCCATCGGCGATGTCTTGCAAGATAAAGACTTCATCCAGATTGGTAGGTCAATGCAGAAACGGATGTTCTCCTCGCATCAACCGCAGGAGATGCAACACCTGCCCCTATACCTCCTCCTTCGGCTCCATCCAGGGACCGCAACAGTCCTGTTAGGTGAGGCAGAGGTTTACTTGCAACTCCTCCAGCCTCATCTACTGTATCTGTTGCTCCCGTTGTGGACTCCTATATATCAGCGAGACCAAACGCAGACTGGTCGATAGTTGCGCTGAATACCTTCACTCAGTCCACCTTGGCCGACGCGACGTCTGGAGCCCGGAGTGTTGGGCCTGCGGCACCGACATCATGGAGCTGCGGTTTGCGGAGCTCCCAACGCGGGCGGCGCTGATGGACAGCGCGGGGTACTGCGACTCCGCCCGGCTCGGGCGCTGCGGCGGACTCGGGCGCTGCGGCGGACTCGGGCGCTGCGGCGGACTCGGGCGCTGCTGCGGACTCGGGCGCTGCGGACTTGGGCTGTGGGAGGCGGCTGATCAGGAGGTCCGGGCCGCTGAGGAGGAGGATGTTCACCGTCGGGGTTCGGCGTCGGCGTTCCACCAGCCCGGCGTGAGGGCCTGAACATCGGGCCGCCCGGGGCGGCGACTGCAGGTGCTAGGAAGGCCTCGACACGACAGTGAAACATTCTGGAAGAACGGAGGGGAGGCTGGCTGGACTATGGTGCCTTCCTCACCTTGGTGCCACTGTGTCATGTTGTGTCGTGGACTTTCAGTGTTTTGTGCTTTTAAAAAATTCTATTTTATTTTTTAATATGGTTTATATTTATTATTATTTATTTATTTTTATTTTTATGATACTGCCTGTAAGGGAAATTCATTTCGTGTCTCTAACTGAGACAATGACAATAAATTTGAATACAATACAATACAATACAATCTCCCGTTTGCCAAACATTTTACCTCCCCTCCCATTCCCACACTGACCTTCCTGTCCTGGGCCACCGCCACAGTCAGAGTGAGGCCACACACAAAGTGGAGGAACAGCACCTTATATTTCGCTTGGGCAGCTTACAACCCAACAATATGATATTTTGATTTCTCTAACTTCAAGCAATCCTTGCTTTCCCTCCCTCTCCGTCCCTCCCCCACCCTAGTCGGTGTACTAGCTTCACTGTTTGTTTCCCTTCGTTATCGCCTCTTCCACAGCCAACAATAGACCATTGTGGGCTCCATCTTTCCTGGGTTATCAATGCCAGCTCTGGGGTGGGAGATTACAACCTTTACGTGGTCCAACCTGTTTCGATGAATGCGTGCACAAACAAATGATCAAACAGAACAAGTTGTCTTACAACTTTAGACTGCACGCCATAAGCAAGAAGAAGAAGATGTCAGCTCTGATTTGTTCAGTACCTTTTCATACCTCCAGTTTCCCTCTACCCTAATTCTCAGTGCGAAGAAGGGTCTCCACCTGAACCACCGCCTATTCCTTTTCTCTGGAGATGCTGCCTGTCCCGCTGAGTTACTCCAGCATTTTGTGTTCTGTTAATCATCACGTCAGGAAAAATGATCAGCTTTTTTTCCCCTCTCAGAGAAATTCATCAAGGTCATAGAACATACATCACAGGAACAGGCCCTTTGGCCCACAATATCTGTGTTGACAGGATGCCAAATTAACCTAATCCCTTCTGCCTG